>NC_050194.1:27401362-27646362 GCF_008315115.2 Sander lucioperca | reverse complement strand
CTTTCTGATTGTACCACAGACATAAAACGGATTATATGCTTCAGCTATGAGGAAGTGCAAGTTTAGCGATACTGTATACTTGAAAAAACTGAATTCAGGGCTTGGTTAAAGCCAGTTGCTTACAACGTATTTGAAACCTACTGCTTCTTATGCAAGAAATCAATCAAACTGGGAATGTTGGGTGTACAGGCGCTGGAGTCTCATGCAAAACGTGAGAAAAATCTAACTGCTGTGAAGGGTCTCAGTAAACGACACCGATCAGCCAGTTATGGCGAGTATCTAGCGGCCCCGGCCCCGGCCCCGGCCCCGGCCCCGGCCCCGGCACTACCTCCACACTGCCTAGGCCAGACCCACACGGCAGCTCCGCAACTCCCGTAACAAACTGTGTCACTTTTGGATCAGAGCCAACAGAGTGGCGGTGCTCTGGGTTAGGGGTGCATGATATATCGACTTAATATCGTTATCGCGATATCACGTTGCGCAATATTATTTCGAAAGTGTCACAATAAGTATGCAATATTTAGTTTATTTTGTGGAGCGCTGCGTCCCGTCCGTTGGCTGTGTGGCTTAGTTGTGTTTGATTTAGAGCTTGAAACACTATAATGATCATGTTTCATTGGCCAGTTACCGTGCCACTTGCACATGTTAGTGCACTTCAGCACACGGGTCCACTACGTGACAAACCCTATGGAGCGTACCACGTGAAGTGTGTGCATATTTCAACAGATTGACAGTGTGAATGAAGAAATAGATAGAGACAAAAAAACGGAACGAATCATGAGTGCATGATACTTTCCCAAAAAAACCTTTTTGCTAGTGGCACAAAGTACGACAAGAACTTGAAGAGACATACTGAAATCACCAATGCTATAACATATTATTTGGCCAAAGATATGATGCCCATCCACACAGTGGAGAAAAAAGGCTTCAAGAAGCTTCTGAATGAACTAGACAAACGGTACCAAATCCCATCCCACACCTATTTCTCCCAGGTAGCTATCCCGCAACTTTATAAAAGGCGGTGCAGGCAGAGTTTGGAGTCGGATAGATTGAATATTTTTCATTCACGACCGACCTGTGGTCCAGCCGTACTACGTTGCCGTATATAATTCTCACTGTGCACTATATTGTTATGAATCTATGAATATTGTTACGATGCGTTTTCCCGTAACTTTTGTAATTTTACATATGTTTAAAAATATCAAAATTAATATCGATATTGTAATATTCATAATCGATATTGCAATATCACATTTTGTAAATATCATGCAACCCTACTCTGGGTCCTCCACACGGTGATTAGACACCAGTCCTATAATGTGAATGAGGAAATCGGGGAATTATTTCAGACGATGTTTCCGGACTCTGAAATCTGACAGTTTTTTTTGTTGTTGTCTTTTATGTCATGATATAGGTATTAAATATCATTCATAATGGTCTAAAAAAAATCGCATTTGATGAAAGTCTTCACATTTTCTTTTGTTTATTAATCTGGTTTTAAATATAATTGCAGTTAGCATTAACATGTTCTAGAAAGTTTTGAATTGCCACCATTTGTCGGTTGTACCTTGAAACACACAGGCACAAACTAAACAATATAGCTAAAGGACAATTCATTGTTTTATGCTTAATCATTGAAGCCCATCTCTGTCCCTGCTATAAAGTCTTCTCTCAGCCAATCATCAGCAAGGCCAAACCCCAGCTGCTCAAGACCCACTTCCTGCCTTTGATGGACAAACTAAAAAAAGTGAGTCTCGTCATTTCATTATGTAATATAGATTGTTATGTACCTCATCATAATATTGGTGGACTTAAATAACACTTACATCATATCCATATTTAGTGTTTAAATGAAGAGAAAGCTGTCTATTACTGTGTCCTGTAGAAAGCAGCGGTCGTGCTGATGGATGAGGAACACAGCAAGGCAGAGGGGAGGGGTGAGATGTCAGAGACAGAGCTTCTCATCATGGACCAGTTCACCATACTGGTCAGAGACCTGTATGCCTTCTACCCTCTCCTCATACGATTTGTTGACTACAACAGGTACAGTGCACTGATTGGATGGTTCCACACTTGTCGACATATTCTTGAGCATTGCTTTTGAAAGAACAAATAGGAATTGAAAATGACCTCCATCACTTTCAGTCTGATCAATTACAATAATGTGATACTTGCCTATATGTCCTGCAGATGTTCTGTATAACTAACGCTAAGCTGCATATTTGCTGTTAAAAAAAAAAAAAAGGATACAGATATGGACACCAATAGTCAGTCTACAACATAAGTACTATGCTTAAAGGTGCCCTGTGGAGTTTTCTTGTAAACAAGTAGTCTCGCATTGCCAGATCTATCTCCACAGTCTTGCGGAGGAGGGTCTGACCCCCTTCCTTATTCCTGGATAGGAGAAAAACGTGCTCTGGTTTATTGTCATTTCTTTAAACCAATCACAATCGTCTTGGGTGGCGCTGTGCTGGACGGAGTGAGCGTGGCTCTTCAAAATAGTCTCGGGGAAAAAACTTGTTTGGGTGGAACTTTTTCATCCCAGAAAAGAAAACGCCACATACGATTTATTACGAAGTATTTTAAATCCAGCATTGTTTACATTCATGTTTACTAGCTTGCAGTCTTCTTCTTCTTCTTCCCTGCCTTAGATGGCACATTGCTGCATATCTTGGCACCTGTTGATTAGGGTTGGGTACCGAGACCCGGTGCTAATAGTGCACCTGTGCCTAAACGACTGTTATCTACCGGACCGCATAGCAGCGTGGGTTTCGGTGCCTTATTTCGGTGCCACTTAAATGCCTCCACTGCCCTCTGATGCTCCCAAACAGATGTTACAGGCAACCGAAGCATCGCTGCATGTGACGCTAGTTAACACTACACTTGGCAGCAGGTAACGTTAGCCTACCGTTAGCTAGTCGCTGGTTTGAACACGGTTAAAATGCTGACAGGTTTAGTTTAGTTTAGTTTATTAAGGATCCCCATTAGCTGACGCCTTGACAACCAGCTAGTCTTCCTGGGGTCAAACACTACATTTAGTCAAACAATATTAAAACATTTCATAACATATACAGAAAAGGGTGTAAAGTGTGACTGTATTTCACTGTCCAACACTGGGACGTACAACCGTCTGCAGTTAAAGACACAAACTAGCTGCACTACATGGCCACTGCCTGCTGTTGTGGGAACAACCCAGACGGGACAATGGTGCGTTTTCTTGAAACTGGTAAGCCTTGTGGTGTATTCAAAGGTCTGGTAAAAAACCCTTTTCCCATCTGGTGGTTGTTTTTGTGGTTTACCAGCAATTTACTAGTCAAATAAGTTATTGTTATATGTTATTTTTATTACATTTTTAATAAATCATTTAAATTTGAACATATGGCCTTAGCTATAAACAAGCCGTTCTTTGATGTCGTGAACGGTCTTTAGGTGCTCATCCTTTGTAATCTTTTTTTCAAGTATCAGTTCAGTCACCGTTCACGGTATCGGAAAAAACCCCAATCGATACCCAGCCCTACTGTTGATCAGTAGGATATTGTAATACTATTGGTAGGACTGTGTGTTGCGTCACCTGCGTATGCATCTGTGTTGTCCTGCGTGTGCACGAGAGACAAACGGGGCGCTCTCATGGAAAAACAGCTCCATGGAGCTACTAGAGGTCTGAAACTCCACAGGGAACCTTTAAGTAGTGCCACTATCACTAAACTGCCTTGCTATACTGACAGGGCCAGATGGCTGAGGGAGTCCAACCCAGCGGCTGAGGAGCTGTTCCGTATGGTGGCCGAGGTTTTCATCTTCTGGGCCAAGTCTCATGTAAGAAAATCACTGAGGATGATGCACAAAAACACAACAACATGCTGCTGATTTAAAATGTCACAGTGAGAAGTAGACAAGGGAGCACTGGACCAGATCTAATGGTACGTGTAACCGAGCACATATTTTATCGGGATTTTAAAACTGCACTTATTTGTGTTTTTAATAATTAATATAGACTCCCTAAAGAGGACTGGTTGTGCTGCTGATCCCACTGAGAATCAACAGTCTAGACTTGTGGAAGTGCAGATCACACATTATCCCTAGGCCCAGAAAAATATTACCATAAATCTCAACGGTAGAAGAGAAAAGGTCCAGAGTGCTCAAAAGTTCAAACAAATAATAAAGGCGCTCTTTGGAAGGGAACACAAAAGATCAGTAAAGAAGGTCCAAGTCACTCTTCTGGCAAAAAGTTAAAAAGCCTTTATTTAGATGGCTAGTTCATATTGAAATTGTTAGTACGTGTTACGACCGGCTCACAACAAAAGACGGAGATGCACAGTCAACTTAATAATAATGAAGTGACATTTATTAAATAATAGTGCAAACAGAAAGGTGATGAGGTGTGGTTGTCAAGATCAGTGATGTATGAGAGTGTATGGATGCAGTGAACAATGTGTGGTGCATGTTGTCAGTAGCTAACAAAGGAAACAACTAAACAGAATGAAATCATGATGGTGCTCGGTCAAGGGAGTGCTGCACACTGGTCTCGGGGCAGGCGGGGTTAAATAGCCTGGGAGGACTGGCCAGGTGCTCCCAGTCATCTCATTATCGCCTCAGCCACAAACCTGCAAGTTCACAAGACAGACGACAGTATACATGCACGACAACAGGCTCAGGGCCGTCACAACGTGTTAAAACAGCTGCCCCATTTGTAGATACAAGATAATTTGCCATCACCTGAAAAGAGCCAGTAAACTCAGGTAACAAAAGCAAAGTATGACCTCCAGATGGCTCTACAAAATATTATAATACATACAATACATACAGGGTGGTTGTTTGTACCACTACACGCGGGTTGTTACTCCGCTCTATTTTAACATGTACTAACAATTTCAATATGAAATAGCCATCTAAATAAAGGCTTTAACTTTTTGCAAGAAGAGTGCCTAGGACCTTTCTCCTTGTTTGATATCTTAACAGTACTAACAGTCTACAGCCATGCTAGCAGCTCTGACAATGCTAACATGCTGATTTTTAGCAGTTACAATGTTTACCATCTTCATCATTTTAGCTTAGCGTGATTGTAATATAATGTAATTTTATTTACACAAAGCACAATTAAACATTAACTTTGTAGAAAAGAAGGAGAGATGCATTGTACCAGAATTTAGCACAATTTCTATTTTCCACCCGTAGTCCCTGGGCAGGTAGATTGCATGCTAACATTTGTCAATTAGCATGAAAGTCACAGTACAGCTGAGGCTGATGGGGATGTCATTTGTCCTGCGAGTATTTTGTCATAAATTATTGGATAATTTACAATTTTGACCTGATGACGGCGCTAGGCAAAAAGTGAATGGTACGAAACTGTACTAGATTTCATGGCATTCCATTCATTACTTACTGAGACATTTCACTTAAAACCATAAATTCCCGACCTGCTGGTTGTGCTTGAGGAAAAGTCAGGTGAGCCCCAAAGTCAGTAGGTTTTTTTTTTTTTTTTTTTAAAAGATAATTTTTCGAGCATTTTAAGCCTTTATTTTGACATGAAAGGGAAGAGAGAGAGGGGGAATGACATACAGCAGAGGGCCGCAGGTCGGAGTCGAACCCGGGCCTGCTGCGTCGAGGATAAACCTCTATATATGGGCGCCTGCTCTACCAACTGAGCTATCCGGGCACCTGAGTCAGTAGGTTTAATCCTCTGGGGATCATGAATGTCTGTACAAAATAGCATGGCCATCATACAGTATATTTGTTGAGATATTTCAGACCGGACCAAAGTGGCTGACCACTCAACCAACAGACCGTCAGACATTGCCATCACTTAAAACCACCAAGGCTTGTAGTAAAGGTCCCCTATGGTAAAAAGTGAGATTTCCATGTCTTATTTGATTATAATATGATTATAACCAAGTTGAGGAGTGAGGAGAAACTGTGCCTTTAAACTAGATGTCAGGACTTTCGTAAGGTTGTGATGTCACAGACATTTTTGTGTTAATCATTTGAACAGCTAGCCAGAATATGAAGGCACAAAAAAGTTTTTTGACACATGCTAAAAATGCCAGCCTATTGGAATGTCCTGTATATTTAGGTATTAAATATATTATCAATAAATATGTAAGTCAGGATTACTATACTATATCAGTCACCTGCAGAGGGAAAAGACTAAACTCTTATTCAGAAGCTGCTTAGCAGAACTAAACCCCACTCAAACAAATTAGTTACACTTGCTGACTTGTGATCTCAAATGACCACGATGTGGAAGGTCATAGTTTTTTACTTGTCACTGACCATCACACTGTATTTACAAATCTTATTTTCAACCCAAGGCTCTGAAGCTAACACAGCATCCGACAGCGTATGAGCGTGGAGTGATAAATGGTTGCCATTTGGTCATCTTTCTGCAGAACTTCAAGAGAGAAGAGCAGAACTTTGTGGTCCAGAATGAAATCAACAACATGTCCTTCCTCATCACTGACACCAAGTGTAAGATGTCAAAGGTATGGACACATGGATAGGAATGAATCACGGTTTACATATCAGAAGTGTCCTGTCCTTTGCTTGTTAACGTCTGTTTGTGTCAGTGCACATTTAGACATTAGGAAGACCATAACATGACACTTAATAGACCCGTGTGTGCATTTCTTGTCTATTGATGTTTGACTTTGCCTCAGGGAATAGTTTCGGACCAGGAGAGGAAGAAGATGAAGAGGAAGGGAGATCGATACTCGATGCAGACGAGTCTTATCGTTGCCACTCTGAAGCGCCTGCTGCCTGTTGGACTCAACATCTGTGCCCCCGGGGAACACGAGCTCATCGCACTGGCTAAGAACCGCTTCACCCAGGTAGGAGAAACGAGAGTATGAAAATTGCTTGTTTTCTCACATAATACACTACGACGCAAGGTCAACATGCCCTGGATTTATTTCTGTTACCCGGCTTCGCCAAACCCAACAACCACAGTCCCACTCAAGGTGTGACACGACGGTGGTTATCAACCTGTTCAATCAACCCAGGTTTTCCCAATCTAGCGACGAGCACCATCACATAAAAGGAGCAGTGTTTGCACCATATGACCAGGGGCGTTGCACATAATTCTGGGACTTATGGATGAGCAGTCTCTGTGGGCCCCCTTCCTTTTGGTCCATGTCTCTCAAGCATCTTTTAAAATTTCAGTTACGTCTGCACCTTTACCTCCCAGTCTGCAAACAATTGTTTCTCACTATCATCAGAGCAACCTTCATTCCCCTGGCTCTCTTCACTTCCATCATCTTCTATTACCTCTTCTTGCTCACTATCTGCTACAAGACAAGCATACATCTGCTTTGAAACATACAGGATTGATATTGTCCTCTTAGCCTGCTTATGCTACAAACGATTGCCACTTTTTGAGAGCTCACCTTGTCTCACATCCTCAACAGTAGGAGATGATGAGGGACCTGCCACTGCTGCACTCTCTGTAGTGACATCGCTTAGAGCACCTTTAAGCTGCAAAAGCAACAAGGCTTTTTTACCAAGCGTCAAGACCAGCTTTGTGATATCCCACAAAATCGCCAAAAACAGTAAGCCATTTTCTGAAGGGGAGTTTATTAAAGAGTGTTTGGTGGACTCTGTTGCGCTAATATACCCAGAGAAAAAAGAGACGTTTGAGAACGTGCCGCAGAATTGAGTTTAGCCTATTGGTCCAGCCCTCCACAATAGAGGATGGATACCCGACCCGAGCCCGACGGGACGGGCCGGGTTTGGACAGATATTTAGAAATGATGTTCGGGTTCGGGTCGGGCTCGGTCACATCAGTGCGATAAGGCATTTGTTGTAAAATGGTGCTGCGGCTCCTTTAAGAGAGCTCAGCGTGTGTGTGTGTGTGTGTGTGTGTGTGTGTGTGTGTGTGTGTGTGTGTGTGTGTGTGTGTGTGTGGAAAGTGGGCAGAAGAGAGAAAGAGGAAGCAGACATGTAGATGCGACCGGAGCAGAGTTGTTGGAATAACTTTAAGTTTTGTACACAGTGTGTGCGGTGTCCGAGATAAACCCCAGACTGAAAGCCAAGTTCATTCATCTGCTCTCCAGAAACGGGATTTTAACCCCGACGTTATTCACCTCCGAGTGACGAGTCTCCCTGGTTTTCTGATCACGGTCGGAAACGAAGCGATCAGGAAAGGTTAACACATTGAACATTTTAAATTAGACAGCTTATTAACGTGCGCTTGTTGCCCCGTGTGTGCTGATGCCTCATCTGTTGACATTTCTGAATGCCTTCCTACAGTTGCTTAATAAAAGCTTTCCACACAAACAAACGTACATGTGTCATTAGTATGAGAAAAAACTATATTTTAACTGTGTCGGGCCCGGACATAAATATCTTAATGCCTGTCGTGCTCCGGTCGGGTTTGGTTACTGCTGTGTCGGATGCGGGCCGGGCTCGGACTGAAAAATGCGGCCCAATCCGCACTCTACTCCACAACAGTCCCTGTTTCTCATGTGGCCCCTTGGGAAAATGAATTGCCCACCCCTGGACTAGAGTCTATCATAGGTCTAGATGAAACGGGTTAGGCTACTGAGAATGTTATTTTTCATTTGAATGTTTATGCCGCGGCCGGAAAATTAACAAGCGACATCATTGCGTTATAATCGATTATGGTCGGTCACTGCATCGATGCAGCATCGTCCATGTCCGCATCCCGATGCATCGATTATTTCATTTATTTCAACACCTCTAGTTATAATGGCATAAAACATAGAAAGGAAAAATGTAAGTTAAATATCTTTGATAATTTATTTTACAAAAATAGAAAAACAGAAGATGGACATGTAAAATGCGAGATTTTGATCAAGTAGTGGTTTTTTTTGGCTAAACTTTGAACTATTGTTTCTACCGAGATGTATTCACGGACGCTCGGACATTTGTGAATTCGACGAACAATATGTTTTTTAAGCTTCTTTCTATGGTAAGTGTTTTTAGCGATGTTTTATATAAAACATGCTTTTTCAAACCTGCCAGTGGGTTTTTGGGTAATTAATATTAGCTTGATATTAGCTTAAACCATTCAAAGTAGTTGTGATTCTGCTCCTTTTCGCTCACTTTGCTTTCTTTCCCTTTCCTTTTTTCTTTTCTTTTTTGTGACCCCGATTTTACTTTCTTGAACTGTGTCAACTCAAGGCACGTTGACACGCATCAGCAGAAGATCAGCAGTCACTTGGGTCAGATCATTAGCCTGTTCTGTTAGGGGTAGCTCCCTCTCCAACCTGTGTGTTTGTCTGTGTGTCTCTGTGTGTGTGGCCGTGTGTTTCCACTTGGAGTGCTGGAGGCGTGTCCTGGAGGAAGTAGGTCAAGGGGAGTGGCCGATTCACCTGCACAGCCGTTTTCTTCTCAGCTGCAGCTCATCTACTACAATCACCCAGCAATACTTAAGATCTGGCTGATTCCCCTGTCGGCGCCAGTTCGTTATCAACACTCAAGTGTGTCCGCTCCGACCTGCCTCTGCTGTACCTACAACCTCCAGTCTCACCACCAGCCGAATTTTCCGCCTGTGGAAGCCACTCCAACCCAACTCAGCCTGTCCGCCTCGATACTCAGCCTCCCTGGATCCTCCTCTCTCAGCTCGGTTCCGCAACTCGGACAGCCAGGAATCCCCTCGCTCCTGCATTATCCTCACTCTTCAATTGAGTATAACTGTTTGTTCATTAAAACCTTTACAAACCACTCTTTCTGTCTGTGCGTGTGTAATCTCTGCGTTCTGGGTCAGAACAAACCCTAACCTGTTAAGAGACGAATCCTCGTGCCAGGTGGACTAAAGCATTTTGCGTCTTTTTTAAGGGGTGATAGTGGCCTCGGAGAGCCTCCACTCTTTTTTACAAAGTTCAGTCTCTCAACCGATTTATTCAGGCAATTTTAATTTAGATATGAGTTATGACATTACTTGCTTAGAAATAAAACATTGCAAAAATATTATTATAATTATTATTATTATGGGTAATCAGTCCCACTTTATTACACTTTTGCATTCCATAAACTTTCGTTGCCGTAGCCTTTTCTTTCAGTTGGCAGGGGTAAGCGATCGTGGGTGATGTAAAAACCGATGTGTCCCGTTGGCAACAAACGGCTCAAGAAGCTGACAAGGATAAGTTATTGCCTCTGCTGACAATCTATATCTTAAAGATCCCATGACATGGTGCTCTTTGGATGCTTTTATATAGGCCTTAGTGGTCCCCTAATACTATATCTGAAGTCTCTTTTATATAGACCTTAGTGGTCCCCTAATACTGTATCTGAAGTCTCTTTTATATAGACCTTAGTGGTCCCCTAATACCGTATCTGAAGTCTCTTTTATATAGACCTTAGTGGTCCCCTAATACTGTATCTGAAGTCTCTTTTATATAGACCTTAGTGGTCCCCTAATACTGTATCTGAAGTCTCTTTTATATAGACCTTAGTGGTCCTCTAATACTGTATCTGAAGTCTCTTTTATATAGACCTTAGTGGTCCTCTAATACTGTATCTGAAGTCTCTTTTATATAGGCCTTAGTGGTCCCCTAATACCGTATCTGAAGTCTCTTTTATATAGACCTTAGTGGTCCCCTAATACCGTATCTGAAGTCTCTTTTATATAGACCTTAGTGGTCCCCTAATACTGTATCTGAAGTCTCTTTTATATAGACCTTAGTGGTCCCCTAATACTGTATCTGAAGTCTCTTTTATATAGACCTTAGTGGTCCCTTAATACTGTATCTGAAGTCTCTTTCCCTAAATTCAGCCTTGGTGCAGAATTACAGCCACTAGAGCCAGTCCCACAATGAGCTTTCCTTAGGATGTGCCATTTCTGTGTCTGTAGCTTTAAATGCTATTGAGGAGGAGAGGGGGGGGGGGCAAGGTGGAGGGTGGGGGTGTGGCCTTGACCAACTACCACTTTGCTTGTTTGAAAGCCATGATGTCTCTCTCTTTCTCATGGGTGGGCCAAATTCTCTGGGTGGACAAAGCCGAGAAAGGGGAGGTAACCTTTCCCCTTATGATGTCATAAAGGGAAGCTTTCAGATAGTTTAGGCGGTGCTTTTACACCAGTTGATCTCTAATCTGGAACATAACCTGCTCCCGAGGTTAGGTGTTCAGCATAAGTTACCATGGCGATGTAACCCAGTAACAAGTGACCCACCGTCGTGATACACAAAACCCTGGGTTGAACCTGAAGTTAAAAAAAGACAATGTTATGCACATCCATGTAGTTGCTGGTTCAGGACAAAGTGCAAATAAGGCACACACAATAAGGTGTGCCTCATTTGCACTATCAAAGTATTGTTCCGGAGCATTAAGCTGTGGTGCATATTTTATCTTCTTCGGACCTAAAGTTACCTCGGTAACCCCAAATCTTGCTTCGTAGTATAGGCCTCAGGCTGCTTCAGAATAACAACACACAGCCCCAAAATATGTGTCTGCCATGCTTGTACATGTTTCTGTACATGGTAACACTTTATTTAATTTAATCTTTTAAAGTTATTTCCAATTCCTTTTTAAATTTCAAAATATCTGTAAAGCACTTTGAAACTCCGTCATGTATGAATTGTGCAGGTTGTGATAATTTAATATAGCAGCCAAATACTGCATACATATTTTTTGCTTATATCATTACAAATGTTTTATGTCATACAAGGCCTGTTATGTTAAATATGTAATGGTTATCTTTGTCTCACAATGGAGCGTACATTTACTCTGTTCACAGAAAGACACAGAGCATGAAGTACGAGAGATCATCAGGAACAATCTCCATTTACAAGGAAAGGTAAGAATACTTTGAGCTTTAATAACACAGTCCATGTACTGCAAGTATATTTGAGATAAACTGAACATGACGTCATACTTTATATTTACACAACAGATGACTTAAAAAGGGTTGGTAGTGGATAGTCTGAATGGTAACGGTGGTCGGCAGGAAGAATTTGTAATAAATTTGTAATTTATGTGATCTCAATGAAACTGAAAATGAAGTTCATTTTGCTTTGTATTGTCCAAATGATCATGCTTTAAGATATCAATTACAAAGTAAAAGAGATGAGGCAGGATATAGATCTGTTAGTGTTTGTTTTTTTTAACATAGAACATTTTTATTTGCAGACTTTTTAGAACAAGCATGGGCTAAAAGAAAGACTGCTTTGTATAGATGATTCCTGTTATTTATTTACTTATTTATTTATGTTTCTGTGGCTGTAGTTTTGTTTCATGTATGACATGTTTAATTCTAGTTTTAACAATTTATGGGTTACACTATTGTGTTGTGACTTCTGTAATACGTTTTCTTTATTCTTTATTTTGTGCAAAGTAGAGTATGTTGTGTGTGGACATTGGAGCGGAAGCTGTGGATGAAATTACTTTGGTATTGGTGTCATCCGTGTGCAATGGGCCACTTAGTTGCATGACATGTCAATAAAATATTAATTCATTCATTCATTCATCTCGTAACAGCTCCAACATTTGGTTCACAATTTAGCTCAAATCCACCAAATATACATTTGACCTGAGTGCTTATAGAAGTGCACAGCCTCGACACACATTTGAATAGATGTCCTCAGTGACTGTATGTGTGTGTCTTGTACAGCTGGAGGACCCAGCTATTCGTTGGCAGATGGCCCTATACAGAGACCTCCCTAATCACTATGAGGACACCTCTGACCCAGAGAAGACTGTGGAGAGAGTCCTGGAGATCGCTCATGTCCTCTTTCACCTAGACCAGGTGTGTGTGTGTGTGTGTGTGTGTGTGTGTGTGTGAGTAAGTCACAGTTCTATGTTATGATATTTGGGTTGATGTACTGTACATATGTGCTCCTCCTGAAGAAGACCGGCTTTATTAAGGAGAAGCTGGCCAGCAGAAGAGCTAATGTCATTGGCCATTATTAAAGGTGCCCCAACTGAAAAATTAGACACAAGCATGCCTACTGTTTGAAGACAATGATGTTTACAAATGCACTTTCGCATCGCCAGTCTGGCTAGTCCACAAAACATTCTGGGATGGGAGAAAAACGTGCTCTGGTTTATTGGCATTTCTTTAAACCAGTCACAATCGTCTTGGGCGGAGCTAAGCCCAGACGCAATTACAGTGCCTCTGCAAAATAGCCTCGGGAAAGAACTTGTTTTGGTGGAACGTGTACGTTCAAAAGTAGTTTTAGTCGTGCAACAGAAAACTCCGATTGGACAGATAGTCTAGCTAGCTGTCTGGATTTACCCTGCAGAGATCTGAGGAACAGTTAACCATAGTCCTCACAAATCCACCGGAGTTTAGAACGCCAACACAAAGGAAGAGGAAAGTAACGGACATCCGGTGGATCTTCCAGTGACAATGGAGCAATCCCCTAAATGAATCATTGTCGATATAGACTACACTTCGCCTAACCAGTTGTCCTAAAGATGTAGGCTATATGGCCTCCAGACGGTGTGCTGCATCAGAAGAAAGTCTGCAAATGACGCGGCGACGTAAGCTCTTCTCGCCTTGACCTACCCGCATGTGAAAACGAAATGCTTTTGTCACGTCGTAGAGAGAGAGTAACAGGCTGCGGCTAGGGATTAAAAAGAGGATGGAAAATACTGATTTAAAGGGGAACAATGCAGTTTTTTACCTTAATTTACCTTAACTGAACAGCTTCGGAGTCACTGGAATGGTTATATGACTTTTTTGGGTTGAATGGTGGTCGTCTCGCTTCCCCCTAGCGCCTGTGAGCGGAAAAACCAGCTTTTGAAAAAAAAAAAGCCAGAACTTTTGGCCTCAGCGTCAGGAAGTATGGCGTGATGTCAGGTCTTGCCATGTAACGAATTGTTTCACGGCACTGCACACATACACCCATTCAGGAACCGGCTAGGAAGGTAGTGATGGAGTTTTTTTACACTATTGTCATGGCTGAGCCGGCTAAAAAGAAGCAGAAAGCTAGGAAAGCATTGTCGGAGGAACAGAGAAAGAGGAAAGGAGTCAGACACGAGTAAACATAGGAGCTGCTAAATATCTATTCTGAAGCTGTAGGGGGAGCTCTATAGAGAAACCTGCGAGCAAAAAGCGAGAAAACAGCGAAGAAATGGCCAAAACTGCATAGCGCCTCTTTAACATGAATTTAAAATTGACATGCACCAAGTCAAAATGCTTATGTTATCATTAGTTAGCTCGTTCTTTTGTCCTAACTGACTAACTTCATGGAGACAGCTGATGTTAGCTGCCCTTCAGCTGTCAGAGTCCGCTTCCACTTCATATAATAACCTCTAGTAGCTGTCTTCTCTTTTATGTGACAATCTGCAAGAAACACTCGCTAATAAACTGCTAAAAAAGGTAGAGACCGCACCGTTTGCCATAGTTATCAATGCCGTTAGCATGGTGGCTAACACTAATGATACTCTTTGTGACATCTTGGCTGTGCTTTCTAACATGATGTCAGTGTGCTAACCAAGCCCGTTAGCCTTTACAACAGCGCCGTTTAACTACACTTGTTAGGTAATGTTTAATTACAGAGTTCTCTGTTGATTTGTGTTTTTGCCACTGTGTGCTCTTTGTTGAAAATGAACATTAAAAAAAGCAATGTGCCAGAAATGCAATGCGCCGTGACGTAGATGCCCCTTTGAGGCTATGTTTCCTTTCCTCACCCATCTCATTAACATCTCCTTGTCAACTGGCTGTTTCCCCGATGCCCTCAAAAAACCAACACTCGACTCCTCTGATGTAAATAACTATAGACCCGTCTCCCTTCTTCCATTTCTATCTAAAACTCTTGAGCGTGCCATTTATAATCAACTCTCTACCTATCTCCACCAGAACAATCTTCTTGATCCCCACCAGTCTGGCTTCAAGGCTGGCCACTCAACAGAAACTGCCCTCCTTGCTGTCACTGAGCAGCTTCACATCGCTAGAACAACCTCTCTCTCTTCCATCATCATCCTTCTGGATCTTTCTGCTGCCTTTGACACAGTGAACCACCAGATCCTCATTTCAACACTCCGAAATCTGGGTGTCTCAGGCTCTGCGCTCTCATTGCTCACATCTTACCTGGCCGACCGAACCTACCGGGTAACCTGGAGAGGGTCTAGCTCAGAACCTTGCCCACTCAAAACTGGCGTTCCTCAGGGATCAGTCCTGGGTCCCCTCCTCTTTTCTTTTCTCTGTACACCAACTCTCTCGGGTCTGTCATTCAGTCGCACGGCTTTTCTTATCACAGCTACGCAGATGACACCCAACTAATTCTCTCCTTTCCTGAGTCTGAAACTCAAGTAGCAGCACGTATCTCGGCCTGTCTGACTGACATCTCCTCTTGGATGTCTACACACCATCTGAAACTCAACCTCGACAAGACTGAGCTCCTTTTCCTTCCAGGGAAGGGCTCTCCTACCCAGGACCTGACTATAACAATTGACAACTCTGTGGTAGTCCCCACCAAGACTGCTAGAAACCTGGGTGTAACAGTTGACGACCAACTCTCCTTCACTGCTAACATTGCTGCAACCACCCGATCATGTAGATACATGCTGCATAACATCAGAAGGATACGTCCCCTTCTAACTCAGAAGGCAGCTCAGGTTCTGGTTCAGGCTCTAGTCATCTCATGTCTAGACTACTGCAACTCCCTCCTGATTGGCCTGCCTGCATGTGCCATCCGACCCCTGCAGCTTATTCAGAATGCAGCAGCTCGACTTGTCTGCAACCTCCCCAAGTTCTCTCACACTACACCGCTCCTCCACTCTCTTCACTGGTTACCAATTGCGGCCCGCATCCGCTTCAAGACACTAGTACTTACGTACAGGGCCACGAACGGATCAGCCCCAGCTTACATCCAGGACATGGTCAAACCATATACCCCAACCCGCCCACTTCGTTCTGCATCAGCCAAACTGCTTGCTGCCCCCTCACAGCGAGGGAGAACTAATCACTCAACGAAATCCCGACTGTTCACTGTCCTGGCTCCCAAATGGTGGAACGAGCTCCCCATCGATATCAGGATGGCCGAAAGCCTACACATCTTCCACCGAAGGCTAAAAACACATCTCTTCCGACTACACCTCGGATAAAAAAAAATAATTCTTGAACCTGCCCTTTCATGTCTCTTTGTAGCTTTGCCTATTTAAAGCTAATGTATTTGCACTTACTACTTGTTGTCTGGAGTTTGAACCTTCACAGTTGAAAGCACTTAATTGTAAGTCGCTTTGGATAAAAGTGTCAGCTAAATGACATGTAATAATGTAATAATAATAATAATAATAATAATGTTTGAAGTCCCTCTAATGGACAATGTATAACAACAGCCACATGTTGATAGTGGCATTGGCAATGAATAAGCCTGAGTAGGGTAGTAAATATTAATAATATGCTGAATTTAAGCACTAAATATTCAAATATAATTTGAATATTAACATTTTTGTTATCGAGGAAGATTGTAAAGCTCTAGTACTGAGTGGTTCAGTCTGTGTGTTTAGGTTGAACATCCTCAGCGCAGTAAGAAGGCTGTGTGGCACAAACTGCTGTCCAAACAGAGGAAGAGAGCAGTGGTTGCTTGCTTCAGGATGGCACCGCTTTATAACCTGCCCAGGTATATTACCCCCCCCCACACACACACCCCAACACACACATACAGTGTATACAGTGGGCACATGTGTATACTGTGCATGTGTTATATCTAATAAGAAAGGCTTAGTTTTTATTCCCACCGTATCTCCTCCAAACTAGGCACCGGGCTGTCAACTTGTTCCTGCAGGGCTATGAGAAGACCTGGATTGAGGCAGAGGAACACTACTTTGAGGATAAACTCATAGAGGACCTCGCTGTAAGTTCGTTGCAATGGAATTATTTTTTAAAGTTGTCCTTAACAGTCCTTAAGGCTATTGTTTTTTCAGTGTTTGCCATAGAGTCTCTGTGATTGTGAATGTTTGTTTATTTCAGAAACCGGGTGTCCAGGAGCCGTCAGAGGAAGAGGAGGGGCTAAAACACATTGATCCGCTGCATCAGCTCATTCAGCTCTTCAGCAGAACAGCCCTCACAGAGAAGTGGTGGGTTCTGGTAGATATATGTAAAATACAAGGTTCTAGCACATGTTTCTGCTCCAACATAAGTTAAAGGTAATATGTCTGAAGTGGTTCCCAAACTGCCCCCTAGGGGAGCCCCGGAGTTGTAACAGGGTGTGCGCAATTAACGATAAATAAATAATGCATTCTGCTGCACTGCTAGCAAAGCATGGACAAATTTGTGAAAGTACTGCCAGGTAAACATAAAGCAGACAATGAAGCTACACCAAACACCACGACTACTAAAACAAAGGCAAGGGAATAGGAAGTGGGGACCACAGTTGAATCTAAGGAGCCTGAATCGACTGCCAACTGTCGTCTCGTTGACTATCCCTTCGCGGAGAGAAACAGCTGATTGTTGCGCACCTCTCTCGCTCTCTGTCTCCTTAACATAGAAACAGCTGATTGTGGCGCACCTCACAATTAGGAATTGGAGGTGGGGGGGTGCCCTTCAAAAAAGGTTTGGGAACCACTGGCATACTGCATCTTTACTAGTAAAATAAGGCAGTCCTTTATCTGTCTAGTCAAACTTTATCTCTGCCAAAAATGTATGTGGATCTGTCTGACTGTTGACTGATGTTCAACTCACTTGTTTATATCTTCTCTTTGCTGATTCACAGTCAGGAGTTTTGGGAGCTGTTGGGAAGGGAGAGGTTGTTCGTGATTTGCTTCCAGCCAGCATGTTTTGAATCAAAAAGATTAGCTTAAAATGACTAAAAGTTGCAGCTGCACTTGATTGTCAGTGGGATCAGCAGTACCAGTGGACCCCTCATATAACCAGAGTCATTTCAGTCAATGCTGCAATAAAAAAAGAGCTTGATGCAGCTTTAATAATAAAGCCTGTTCAGTCAATTGTGTATTCAGTCAACTTGTGCTAATGTGTGTGTGTGTGTGTGTGTGTGTGTGTGTGTGTGTGTGTGTGTGTGTGTGTGTGTGTGTGTGTGTGTGTGTGTTTTGTGTTGCAGTAAACTGGATGAGGATAATCTCTACATGGCCTATGCTGACATCATGGCTAAGGTACCAGCTACTGAATACCAGCACTATAAACCTTTTCATTACTGTACTCAGAAGTGAATTATCTGTATTATCACAGGGTGATGATAGTCCTTTTGCAACACATTTTCCCTCTGCTGTCCACTGTATCTCATCTTTATCACTCTTCCCTCCTTCAGAGTTGTCATGATGAAGAAGATGAGGATGGAGAGGAAGTGAAGAGTTTTGAAGTAGGTGATCAGCCGCTCACTCTGTCTATCCGTCAGTCCCCATGATGGTCTTGGCTGTAAACGTGTATGCTGCTGCCTGTCAGACGTGTGCCTTGTTTCACATAAACAGGAGAAGGAGATGGAGAAGCAGAAGCTGTTGTATCAGCAGGCTCGGCTGCATGACCGAGGAGCTGCTGAGATGGTGCTTCAAACCATCAGCGCTAGCAAAGGTAGGTCCTGCCTCCCACTGTAACTACTTTACTGTAACACTACTATTTGAATGATTGTGCTATATAGCCACTTTCAGTGCTCAGGTTTATGCATGTAGGTGTAAGCTGAAGTGCTAACGTGCTACTTTGCACGACTCCAAAGCCTCTTTAAAAGTGTTTACAAATTAAAAACAGTCAGCATCCATTACAACTATGGACTATTCAAACTTTTACAGATATATTTTTACAGGATTAATAATGATAATAACTAATCAGTAACAGTGTCACCGCTGGTCGAACTGACTGCTAGTTTGGGTGGTGTCATTTTCTTTAGTCTGTGGCCCAACAGGTAAATTAGCTCTCCAAGCTAACGTCAAACTGTTGACATACGAAAGCATCAAACACATTTTAAAAATGAATGAGATGAGAGTGTATCCAGTTGTTCATCGTCTCCGTTCGATCAGTGCCGTTAAATTGTATGCACGGGACGCAGGAGTTTTCTATCCGGAAGTTATTGTAAACCAGCATTGAGATTGGGTCTATAGACTGGTTGTATTGCCATATGTTTTAGACTTCTCTGCATGAGAGTGGGGGCTAAGTTAATACATGTAAAAGTACATTGATTCTTCATTGGGTGAGACAGGGACTTTGGAATGACCCTGATTCCTGGTAGATGAAGAACTAGTGTCCAGTTGTTTTCTCTGTGTGTGGTTTCCTCTTCACCAGGTGAGATGGGTCCCATGGTGGCCTCTACTCTGAAGCTGGGCATAGCTATTCTCAATGGAGGAAACTCTACTGTACAGCAGGTATTTCAAAGTTACTTTTCTTTCTTTCATGTACATGGCAGTTTTATTATGATTCTTTCATTGTTGCTGTTTCCATTGTTTGCTCAGTTGTCACTTTTATTAGGCAAACCTGTAAATTCTAATGCAATAGTGTCATAATATCCACCTTTATAGAGCTGTTAATTAGATTGTGTTTCAGTTTTGAGGTCATAGTAAATTATGGTGTTATACTGGACTGTATTATATTCAAAGGGGTTCTTAATATTCTGTCCTCTCAACAACAATCTCACCTCTCAGTATAATGTTATCCAGTACAACACCACATTTACTGTACTTATGAGAATAATGAACCTATAATTGAATTTACACATTTCTGACAATGTCAGCAAAAACCGAACATTCTGAGCTTGGTAAAGGTACTGTCGATGTTTTGGCAGGCCGGTTGTATTGGACTGAATAACAGGAACACGTGTACAATAAATGCAAACCAATTCAGTATTCCTGTGAAGTGTATTGTGTTTGTTGAGACCCTGTTCTCAATGAGGAATTAAGACCATATCGTATAGTTGTTCATATTATTGTGTCCACCTCCTGTACTTGTTTTAAAGCATATTTTGGTCTGAAATATAACTCATCTGTCTCATTATCCTTTGTGGTTTTCTCTGTCTCTTTGACAGAAAATGTTGGATTATCTGAAAGACAAAAAGGATGTGGGCTTTTTTCAGAGTCTGGCTGGTCTGATGCAGTCATGCAGGTAACACTACAAACTCTTCCTGTTTCAAGACTGAAACACATATAGTTACAATGTATTCATAGCACAGGTCACTGGGTTCTGACTGTGGGGTTTTGACAGGCTCACTTAAAGAGCAGTCAAGTCTATTTAGTATACAAGTATTGATTGATTTCATTTAAAAGAAACAAAACAATCCGAGTCACAGTGACTGCTATATTGACGTGCACATTTCAGACATCATCTGGTTATGACCAATAATGAGAGTAGGGCATAAATCAGATTATTTGAATTTCTTCATGGACCGTCTCATATATATCCCTGTTTCACTATGAAGCAACCCAACCATAGGGGGGTGAGGAGAGTTGAAGGGGGCAGGTGAAAGAGACAGGTGCATGCTAGAGTTGTAAAAACAATGGGAAGTTAGTCAGTGTTTCCCATAGGTTGACTGCTTTAGCCTGGCAGATGCAATTTATGCCTTACATCGGCATTACCGACAGCTACCAACAACGTTATCTTCACTTCACTTAGCTGACTTTAGCAGTTTAGCTAAAACACTCGACTGTCCTGCTGTTACAGGCGTGAACTAACCAGACGGTTGCCTTGTTTATGGACTCACGGCAGTGTGGCGCTGCAGTTCATGACGGTGCACTGCTGCAGAATGGAAATAGGGGAAACGCAATAGATATTTGGCTTTATTTTTGGGCCCGTTACAGGGGAAACACTGTTAGTGATTGTAGTTGCCAGCTGATAAGACCGCTCTCCAACATGCTCAGTATTTGGAGCTGCAGCAGTGGCTGTGATACAGCTCATGGAGGCAGTTAAGATACTTTGACAATAACCTTAACAACTTTAACAACTTCAGAGCCAGATTGCATCAAAAATTGAACTTTTTCTCTGAGTCATAACATGGTCAAATCTGAACACACAGGCATGATGCACATATTTCTAGATTCAGTCTGACTTTGCGGAATATCATTATTACATCCATTGCAAATAAACGTCCACATCACGTTGTTACGTTTTCTTCAGCATCAAAGTAATCCAGTGATATTTGTCTGTACAATTATGTCTACACTGCAAACAGGAACTGGTAATATTCAACATAGTTGTAATGGTTTATAACAACGGGGCTCAATCAGGGCCAAGGTCAATGAAGAGAGCACAAAATGATGGAGATTTTTCCTTTTTTAGTGTTTTGGATCTAAATGCATTTGAGAGGCAGAACAAAGCAGAAGGACTGGGAATGGTGACAGAGGAGGGATCAGGTAAGCTTCACTACAGGATGTTTACACCTCATTGGTTTATATTTTTGAATAGTCATAGCAATAGAAATAAAGGTCCTATGAATATTTCTTTTTCCTGAGATGGAGATTGGTATTTTCTGACGACATATAGTCTGTTGATGTTAAAATGCTTTCCTTCACCAGGTGCAGGTCAAATTCTCAAATGTCACTTAAATTAACCTAAGGATGGTACAGTACATTTAAAGCTACCTATAAAAAATCACTGCTTGCTAAAACCATTGGTTTCATTCTAAGGTAGCTGAAGGAAAAACCTTTTCTTTTTTTTCTCCAATTGAAAATATCAATGTTTCCCAAGAAGACACGAAAGCAGTACATTTAAAAAAGCATTCTTTTTTTCCTTGTCAAATCATCACTCTTTATCTTGCTTTGTCCCATTTATCCTGTCATCACTTTGGTTGAGCGATTTGTTGATTTGCATCAAGTGGTTATGCAGTACTACCTGTTTTCCATATGCATTATCAAGTATGATTTCTTAATGTACATGTGTATGTGCTTATGATTTGCCTGTTACATCTTATGTGTGTATACCTTTGTTACAAATGTTCACAATCATCCTTTAGACTGATACTTTTCAAAATTCAATTCTCAAATCAAAATTCTCTTTTGTTTTACTATTTTGTAGTATTAGATTTTAAAATACAGTCATAACTTGCAAACTGACTAACCACTGGATAATAATAGGTAATTATGAGGAATTGTTCATGCATAAGTTGGTGCGTAAGTTATCATCATGTTACTATAGGTGCAGCAATGACATAGGAGTTTGTTTTAAGTAATTTCTGGTCTTGTAAAAGTAGTATGACATTTCTGCATTTCTGACTTCCTATCATTATTTCATTTCACCTCACTTAAACATGAATATTTTACTCCTCACGTTTGCAGAGCATGGGGTCACTAAATGTGTATGGATTATGTAACAAATCATCCCGATGTTATAAGAGACTGTGCCTCATCAGAGACACCCACCTGCTGGGGTGTTCAATGATTAAAATGACCCAGTGTATGTAAACATTATCCTGACAAGCAGCCTTTTGCAGTTGTGCATTTAATGACTCCGTTGTGTCTAAACAGAGAGAGAAAGAGACTAGCACACACACGCATGCACACACAGATTAGATGTGTGCAGAGGTGTCCAAAGTATTCCCATTCATTACTCAGGTAGAATTATAGATACTAGGGTTTAAAAGATTTCTGTAGAAGTTGAAGTATCAACTCAAGCTTTTTACTCAAGTAAAAGTATAAAAGAGCTGGTTTCAAAACTACTTAAAGTTAAAAGTAAAAGTAATGTAAGGGGGAAAAAAATAATATCAATATGCTTTTTCAAATTAGACGGCGAGTTTTGGAAACAATTAGCTCGTGGTACTTGGGTTAGCAGAGCTTGCAGCGCATTCGAAAGGAGTTGTTTTTGCATCCAACTATTTTGAAAAATTCTTCCAGGTATGGCCAGGGATGTAGAAGGGTTGGCTGGTCTTCCTGGGTCCCAACCTCCTCACTGAACGCTTGGTTGGGACATTTCGCTCGAGTTCTCTTGAGTCTCTGCCAAGGACATCTTCGTACTAGTACTAGGCTACCTTAGAGTTTAGATTCTCGGCCCAAGCCCGAGTCCGGCCGTTATTTCCGCCACTATCCTCGGGCCGGGCCGGGCCCGGGCCGGACCCTTGATCAAGCTTTTTCTTTTTTTTTTTTTTTTATCCATTACCCATTTAGCCTAATTGGGTGGGGAGAAAGCTATGCCATAATCAGAAATATTATAAATATGTATATATAAGCTATATAAAAGTAACAAATGTGTAAAAAATTTAGGCTGCAGTTACAAAATGCAGCACTTCATGCGCGGAGTCTCCTCCTCTCGCACGCATCACACCGGGCCTGCTGTGCTGTATTGTGTATCTTAAGTGCAACATGGAGCTTGAAGATGTAAAGAAAAACAGGAGAATTACCTTTGAGCAAGTGTGGAGGAAAGTCGGAGGTATGGAAGCAGTTTAAACAAGTCGTGGGCAGTGACAACAATATGTTGTTCATCATTGTTTCTTTTTTTTTACGTTTCTTCATTTGGATCCATTTGCGATCCGTTCCATTCTAAACAAACAGCGCAGTTTACAGGCTTCGTCCTTGTTGCATTATTCTAAACAGATTTCTGCAGTTCAAACAACTCTGAATTGTAGTTGAGAACGTCAGTTATAACGGCCCACGTATTAAAAAAATGTCGGGTTTAAATCGGGCTCGGGCTCATAATTACAGTTAATGGGTCGGGCCGGGCTCGGACGCAACGTGCTCGGGCTCGGGTAGGTTCGGGCTTGATTTTTTGGGCCGATCTAAGCTCTAGGCTACATACATCTATTTCCTTGCGGGAGTGTGACGTGATTTCTGTCAGGTGCAGGTGTGATGGATCGCGTACAAACCACAGGGTGTCGGAATGGTATATGGTTATACTTCTCATCCAACCACAATCTCTATCCGGGTGGTGCGATTTATCTGGATAGGTTTTTTTTTTTGTGTGTGTTTTTTTGAACGATGACAGGCTGGAACGAAAACAAGCCGAAATGAAATAGGAGTAACGAGGCTATTTTTAAAATGTAAGAAGTAGAGAGTACAGATAATTGTGTGAAAATGTAAGGAGTAGAAGTAAAAAGTCTGCTGTAAATATTATAGTAATATAATTACTCCAGTAAAGTATAGATGCCCAAAATTTCTACTTAAGTAAGGTAACAAAGTATTTGTACTTCGTTACTTGACACCTCTGGATGTGTGATTAGAAAAGTGCAGAGGAGCAGAATCGCTTTTTAACCGGCGCAGAGAAATGCTTCTGATATGAATGGCCAGACTACTGATCAGAGGACTTCAGCGGCCGGCGTAAACACAGTGTCAGGTTGCTTCCCTTGGACAAATCGTGTTCTGGTAAAGCAGAAACATGGCATTACTTGGATTATCAACTGTAATATAATTACTGTTTTGGGAATTGTAATCCATTACGCTACTAGTTACCTGGGAAAGTAATAATATTACAGTAACATTAGTTTCGCATTGCCAGACCTTCTTCCACAGTGCTGCGGAAGAGGGTCTGGCTAGTCCACACAGCATTCTGGGATGGGAGAAAAACGTGCTCTGGTTTATTGCCCTGGACACAATGACGGTGCTTCTGCAAAATAGCCTCGGGAAGGAACTTGTTTTGGTGGAACATGTGTACGTTAAAAAATTGTTTTATTCGTGCAACAGAAAACTCAGATTGGACAGATAGTCTATAGCCACGACGTTCCACTTCCGGGATTGATCTACCAGGAATTACTAAAACTGACTGTATTAATCATTACTGCACCTATTATAGCATAATGCTAGTCATGGCACAGCTGATAATGTTTTTCTACTCATAATTTCCTCATCATTGTCTTGTTAATACAAAGTATTTAGTAGTAGTTCACTGTGAGTGCACGTCCACAATCAGGCAAGCAAAAAAAAAATGCACACGGTCTTGATGTTTTAATATTTTAAATATATTATATTTATTTTAGATGACTCCTATTGAGTTTTACTGAGCTGTACAGGTTTTCTGTCAACACATTATTTTTTTCCCATGTTGACCAAACAACAAAATTCGGAATTTTTTAATCTCTTTTCCCTATATGTAATCTTTTTCTTTGTTTCTTACTTTCTTTCTCTCTTTCTTTCTCCCCCCTGTTTTCCTTTTCTCATTTTGGTTTACTGCACCTTCTTCCCTTCCTCAGTCATCACTCATGAGCGTGGTAATTATGCCTTCTGCCATTTCCTTGTGTGTTGGTTGGTCTCGCTCCCTATCTCTGTCTCTGTCTCTCTCTCTCTCTCTCTCTCTCTCTCTCTCTCTCTCTCTCTCTCTCACTATGGTTGGTTAGCTGTTGTGTCAGTTCTGTCCAGGTCCTGAGTGTAGACCTTCAGACCTTGTCCTTACCTGCTCTGTGCTTGTAGCTACTTTTTCTTCCCTCACCATTCTAATCTCTCTTTTTCTTGCTAGGCCAAATATAACTTGCTCTCTGGTTGCTTTTGTAGTTGGTCTTTTTATACTGTTTAAAGTCTTTAAAATCCACTTCTGAATTTTGAAGTAAAATGTTCCACATCTTCCTCTTCCACAATAAGCAAACTGATGATGATTATGATTACTTCTTTTGAATACAGCATATAGATGTTAAGATTTAAAAATCCAGACATGTACAGGCACAGTAGTAGAAATACAGTTAGTGTCACAACCTGAACCCATGTATGCCTCCCTCTCAGGATTTGTACAGTATCTGGCACATTCTAAATATTACTAATATTTACCATCCTCCACCCTTACCCTCTCGGTCATGTAGTCAACCTAAAGTCAGCTGGTTGTTTTGTCTTAGTAATGGAGATGGTTATTGTGCTGGTTGTTATCCGTTGTGAAGTGTACAATCCCATCTGTGTTCTCAGCCTCTATCTCTGTCCTTTCTGACTCTCTAAGGGCTGCAATGAAAAAATGCAGAATGACAAAAATACCACAATCAGCCAACCAAAATTATGGATTAAGCCTCCACTTATTTTTTTTAAATGGATCAAATGACTATGTATAATGGCATTTTAACGTCTTTCAGCTCGTCGTTTTGGTTTTACAGTTTGCAGCGTTACTGTTTTGGTTCAGTCTCAGCCCTCTCATCAACACTGCATCAGGCAGCTGTTTTCAGGGCCAAAGCTCTGATAAACCCACTGTAAACTACCTGCTCAGCAGCAAACCGCACATTTAGAGACCGTCTGGGGAACAAAATGGAGCATTTACACAACTCCACACATATGCAAATGTGGCTCTGTGTCTACTGGAATGCGTAATTGGGAACCTTTTGTTAGCATGCTATAAACTCAAGTTTATTGCATAATGCTTACTAAAACTAGTGCAGTTTAATTCACCAGTCTAAATTCTTTCATGTAGGCTTTCATGTTCAGTTTATAACCGTTTTAAAAAGGTGGTGATTTTTGGAGGATGTAGTTTTGCTGTTGAACTGTCTTACTGAGAGCTTAGCTTCATTGATGCAAATTTAGGTGGACAAAATAAAATGAATATGATTTATTGAACTGTTATAGTACGGCTGATCTTACGTTAAGACAAAAAGATCAGGGCATTCAGTATTAGTGCAAACAGAATTACGTTTTAATTGTTTTTAACAGTTTTAAGAAAGTGTAATGCTAAAGAATGTAAATTCTCGATGAAGTATTTTATGTATAGATTTATCTGCAACAAAACCCCAGAAGACATAAATTGCCGGTGGTTGCAGCCCTGCTTATTTCTCATCTCTTACCTTTTCATCCGTGGTCTTTGGACCACCTCTCCTCTTTTTCTCTAAGTGTTGTTGGACTTTAAAGTGGCTGTTTTGTGCCATGCTGCTCTCTAAATGGATGGGGGTGAACTCTGATCCTTCCTTCTTTCCTCCCTCCTCCTCTCTGTTTACTGGCTGAGCTGTGGTCTGTAGTCAGTGTACGTGTCCTTCATGACTGTTTTGGTTCAGTGAGAAAACTTAATTTGAATAACCCGTCCTTATTTTATGTTTTGACTTATTTTCACCCCAGTATTGTATTTTTGGTTGTAGTTGTAGTCGTGCATTATACTGTGTATAGTTTTACAACCTCACGCTATTGTTGGACTAGAGGACATTTTATGCGCATTTATTGTACACCGCATCCTTAACTTCCTCGTCATTTATCATAATCCTATTTATAATCCTTGTGAAGATATAAGGAATAAAAGGTTTATATTGTCTCATCATTGTTTTTCAACTGTGAAAAATATATTCCCTTCATCTAGTTTATCACTGTGTTGGGAATAAGCCTGAAAGTGCCTTTACACAATCGCTAAATAGTAATTTCAACTTTTTCTTACAATCTTAGAAATAAGTTGTCATTGAAGAAACATTAGATCTTTTTTTTTTTTCGATAAAAAATAGTGTTAGGTTATTCACTATAATAATAGAAAATTCTATTGGAGTCCAAAGAGAAGGACTTTCAGGTGACCTCAAAGAAGGTCTGGCGACTCAGAGGGAAGCCCAGATGGTTTTTAGCTGCGCAGGTGAACTGCTGACACTTGTTGTTGTTTCAGGAACTCCTGAATCCGAACAACACACCCTTTGTGGAGGAGGCATATGATATTTGTTAGCAGATGCATCAGACCTTTTTTTTTTTTTTTTTTTTTTTTTTTCCCGATTACACAAGTGGACATCAGCAAAAGTCAGCACAAGTCATTCAGTCATTTTGGGCCAATAGAAAAAGTAAACCTCTGACATCCTGGTGGGAGCGATCTATAGAAAATGTTGCACGTCCACTAAATTGCCTGCATTATAAAAGAAAACTGCACTTTCAGTCTTGTTTCAGACCTACAGATTTTCCTCCCTCAGCCCAGTCCAGTTTGTTGTCATATCGTATGGATGTATTCTGTCAATGTTTCTGTTTTTGTAAAGTGTCTCATCTTCCTTTCTCTGACCCTCTTTTCCTTTTGCATTCCTTGGTTCAAAGCAGCATTTTAACACAGTCAGAGCAGCTGTCATCAACTTCCTCAATGTATTTGCAATCTATGCATAATCTACAAAGACAAGCAGTGACCAACACCTTTTCTTTAAAAACAAACCATCTTTGAGAAAATATGAAAACAGCCTGAATCCAGTCCTGACTGTAAAATGCTGCAGTTTAAAAACCAACCCACTTCAGTCCACCACCAAGTGCTGTGGCTGCCCACTGCTCATCCAAGAGTGTGCGTGTGTGTGTGTGTGTGTGTGTGTGTGTGTGTGTGTGTGTGTGTGTTAGGTCAGAGTGGTGTATTATAACCCTACACCTTTCACTGACTGTAAGAAAACACGGTGGATTAGCACCATCTCTTTTTAATACTTCTTCACTCTCCATCTTCTTGTGTGTCTATCCCTTTCCTATATGTTGTCTGCTTTTGTCTCCCCTGTTCTCTGACTTTTTTATGTGTATGTGTGTCTGTATATATGAATGTGTGTGTGTGTGTGTGTGTGTGTGCGCACATGCTTGTGTTCTCGTGTGTATGTTTGTGCAAATCTGTGTATGTGCTTGTGCATATGTGCGTCTGCATGTGCCTCTGTCTGTGTACGTGTACGTGTGTGTATGTGTGCATGTATGTGTGTGTGTGTGTGTGTGTTTCTTCTCTCCGGCCAGGTGAGAAGGTCATGCAGGATGATGAGTTCACCTGTGACCTTTTCCGCTTCCTGCAGCTGCTCTGTGAAGGACACAACTCAGGTGTGTGTGCGAGTTCTCTGTCACTTACTGATGCGGTCTACAGTAGGAATATGTCCGAGCATCTACATTTGGGGTAAATGTATTAATGCTGAGGGTGTTTTTAGGTGTTAACCAGAAAAGTGACTCCGCTGGTATGTGAAAACATTCTACCGGCTACCAGCTCAAGTCGCACCCCATTTTTTATCACAATTGTTGAGTTTGCAGCGTTAATTAACTACTATTAAGAGTGTGTGATTGCAGTTTGAAAAATTGATGGGAAATATGTTTCTTTAACCAACATGTCAAAGAACATCCACTTTTTTGCATGTCTTACAGAGATATTTTGCTGATTTAAATTCAGCTCTGTGTCATCTTTGTGTGGGCAGTGTGTTTCACACAAAGATGACAAAGAGCTGGATTTAAATCAGCAAAGTATCTCTTTAATTAACCCACTGATAAATGCAGATTTACAGATGACTCCTCATATTTCTGACTCGATAAGCTTTTCTCTATGTGGATTTTATTCTGATGTCCTAGGTTTTACATAAAATGTTGTGCAATATTTTACAGAAATGTTACCACCACTTTATTTTTTAATTTTACAATTTACAAGCGTAAAATTGCAATCTTTTGCAATATCCTGTTTCAGACTTCCAGAACTACCTAAGGACGCAAACAGGAAACAATACAACCGTCAACATCATTATTTCTACTGTTGACTACCTCCTCAGAGTACAGGTTAGCTCTTTTTGTTCACTACTGCAGGTTCATAAGGAAGTACAGTATTGCGTATGGACATATTTCCCATGGTTGAAACTGAAATTAAATGAGTCCTCACAGCGTCAGACAGTTCTTATACAGTGTAAAAAAAAACATGTAACCCTCATTCAGTTAAGAGAAATCAAACTTTGACTAAGTGCTTTGAACAACAACAAATTGTCCAAAGGGCTATTTCACAAAACCTAGATAGCGGATTAAGCCAGAGTTTTCCAGTTATCCTGGCTCAATTTAGTCTTGACTCGGTTTCACCAAAGCAGAGGCACCTAAGTTACCATGGAAATTTATTCTGTGCAGCTAGCCTGGGAAATTTGAAAGTTGAAGACAGGATGATCGCTGCCCTTCTACTTTCAACATGGAAAGTTTGACAATAAAAAACATATCAGTATAGTCAATTAAAAAACAATTTAGCATCATATACATATGCCACCAGACTCCTTTTGTTTGTTTTGTTTTTCTCACATTTTAAGATTCTATAGCTTTTTCTATACATACATACATATCCACAGTGATATTCTACTACTTCTGATATTGTCATGTTTTAACTCAATGTTAACCAGTGTCATTGTTGTCTTCTTTTCTTCTCCCCATCCTCCTCCCCCTCCCCTCCTCCCTCCGGACTCCTCTCCAGGAGTCTATCAGTGATTTCTATTGGTATTATTCTGGTAAAGATGTTATTGACGAGCAGGGCCAGAGGAATTTCTCCAAGGCAATAAATGTGGCCAAGCAGGTTTTCAATACACTCACAGAGTACATCCAGGTACGAGAAGACTATCACTGTTGAAGTCACTGTAATAACTGACACACTGTAGTTCTGAGTCACTGAGTATTCTCAAGCGCTGATGAGGTTAGGGTTAGGTGGGCAGTAGCCATGATTGTCTGTTTTGGGGGTTGACGAGAAATCAGTGCACTGAAAGAAAAAAATTATACTATGGACAGATTGAAAAGCAACATGACATTGATGTACAATATCTGTAGGCTGTAACTGTGGCAAATACTGACAAAATCTGAGTAGGGGTGCAACGGATCACAAAACTCACAGTTCAGATCGGATCACGGATACGAGTCACGGATCGAATCAATTTTCGGATCAGCGCAAAAAAGGCAGGACAATATATATACTGTATATATTTTTTAAATGCTTCCCATTTAGTACTTAAAGAACTGTCCTAAAACACAGCGCATTCAAGCCGGGGAGCAGAGTTCGCTTTCCCCGGAAAAACAAAGGACTTTCACCCAGGAAATGCGTGTTCCTTAGGATAACTTCTCCTCTCTTTCGCTTGCTCTCTCCCTGCCATCAGATTCTCCGCGGTTACATTTTTTTATGCTAATGAGGCTAAGCCAGTGGTGCCAGTGTTTACGCTGCTGTATACATTCACAAACACTTAACCCTCCCAGGAGAAGCAAGGCGTTGTGCATGCACCTTCCCTTTCCCCTAGACCCACCCGTCATCAAAAAAGTTGAAAACACACTATTGTCTAAAATATCTTTGTTATGCTGGAGCATTAAGACTCCCCTTCTTTGGATGAAAGAGGCCTACAGTACCAAACCAGGAACAAAATCCTTGAATCACACAACAGTACACAACAAGTGCTGGTCAACTTGGTCTAGATACTTTTGTAGACTGGGAGTGTGGTCGATGTGAACTTATTATGGAAATATATGGCAATTTTTCCAATACTTGTAATCTGCATTTTTACCTATTTAAAAAGACATACGTTTCTGGGTTATTATATTACCCAACAGGCATTACATTACAATCATCAGTTGCTTCTGGTTCTGATGAGTAAAGCTGGTCATTGCCAGATGGTCCATGCTTTATGTACAGTATTTACTGTGAGAAGCTCTCCTCTGTAGCATCTCTCCTCTCTGCCTTTCTTCCTCCCTCTCTTATTTCAAGTTCCTCCAAGTTAGAGCACATTGAGACGACTAAAGTTTGACTTGTGTTAATTGTCTTTAAGTTCACGTAACTCATTATGTTTTGTACGCATATACATCCTCTATAACAACATCACACTCTTATAGCACTTTTAATCCAAACCACGATTTTTTTCTAAACTTAACTAGTCGTTATGGTGCCTAAACTTAACTGTCGTTGCCGCATAATGCTCACCTTTTGTCGCCTAAACTTAACCGTAATGTCCACCGAACGACCGGCAGCTCGCGGTGCCCCGTACCCAGCTCAAAGCCCCCTATTCTCGGGTACCTCAACTACTAACTGCCGCTGATATGACAAAGCTCTGTAGGCGTAGTAAGTTCTTCTGCTCGTCCAGTAGCTATGGCCGTCTCTATCAACTGCTTTTTTTATTTATTAAGATTATTTTTTGGGCTTTTCCGCCTTTTATTTGATAGGACAGCTAGGTGAGAAAGGGGAGAGAGAGGGGGAGACATGCAGGAAATCGTCACAGGTCAGATCCGAACCCTGGACCTCTGCGTCAAGGCATAAACCTCTCAGTATATGTGCGCCTGCTCTACCCACTGAGCCAACACGGCCACTATCAACTGCTTTTAACATGCTCCGATCACGTGAACAGAAAATTGTGTTGCCTGTATCTTTTCACGGCAACCCTCCATAGAGATTTATCAGCCTACTTTAAGTAACCGTGACAGTAAACATTTATTTTACACTGTTATTATTAATTATGTAATTATGGAACACATAATATATATATATTATGTAAATATGCAACTTTGCAATTAATCCGCGGTTCACATGCATTCCGAATTGTGAGTGTTGATCCGTACAGACAACGGATCAACTATGGTCCGTTACACCTCTATATCTGAGTGTAGGAAACCTGTTGTGTAAAGGTAATTGTTGGTTGTGATTGTTACTAATGATGTTGTAGGGTCCATGTACTGGCAACCAGCAGAGTTTGGCCCATAGTCGACTGTGGGACGCTGTGGTTGGGTTTCTGCATGTCTTTGCTCATATGCAGATGAAATTGTCTCAGGTGAGTTGAAGTCACTATGTGGGGCGTCTGTAGACTAAGATGGTAACAATGTAATCACAGCATCCCCAGTTTCAGTTCAGCCTTGGACCTTTCTCACATCATCTCTCTCTCTATCTCTCTCTCTCTCCCCTTATTTCCTGTCACATTTCCACTGTAAACTATCTAATGTAGACAGAAAAGTGCCCAAATAGTGCCAGCAAACACCTATCCTTACCACCTCAACTGGTGAGACCAGTCACCGTGTGAAGAAACGTCATTTTGGTCACTTGTAAAGCTAAAGCTTAACAGACCAAAGAGTTTACTGAGAGTTAGCAGCCCATCCCACAATCCTGTCACCATCCCCTAAACTCCTCCACCCAGATCTGCAGTTCTCTCTTTCACTGTAATTGAGGGAAACCATATATTAGAATTTCCCCCTTGGTATACGTAAATCTGCATACGCGTTTGCCTTCAGTGTGTGTATATTCAAATTCAAAATTATTTTTTAAGCAAGGGGGATATGATAAACAGTGTTTCCTGGACTTTATAGTAATTCCTCCACATTTACATCAAATATTCATTTTAGAATTCTGAGGTAGTTCTCTCTGAGATGATCAAACAAAGTGTAGATGGTTCGGTCTCTTTTTATCCCCTCAGGACTCCAGTCAGATTGAGTTGCTGAAGGAACTGATGGATCTTCAGAAAGATATGGTGGTCATGCTGCTGTCTATGCTGGAGGGTAGGTTTGCTTTCATGAGTACTTCTGTAGTAAATATTAAAGCTGGAGTGGCATACTGAAAGAGCTGATGGTTGAGGTTGGGTATTGCACGGTTTACTGAAATGTGTTAAATCAGTCTGAGCAGTGTTTGGTAAGTTTGGTTCTACAAATGTTTAATCATCTCTCAAAAAAGGCTTTGAGTGAGTGGACACACATGGCTATTACTGTAAATGGCTTCTACATGTTGCTTCATGCTGGTGATGAGAAAAAAAATTTCATCAAAAATTTATTGGAATAGTTTTTAAATTGGAATCGGTTGGAAAATGTGGTTTTGAATCCGATCATCGGTTCCAAATTTAACAGGCGCAAGTTATGTTTCCGTAGCGGCCACCGTACTTCCAGGCGCTTGTTGTGTTGCAGCCGTGGAGCACAGTAAGCGGCGCTCTAAAGTGTGGCTTTATTTTATGTTGAAAAAGCCTGGTTAAACTGTAAATCATCATTGAATCGAAATAAAAGACAAAATTATCTGTGAAATAAGCATGTGACCCGTTTCAACTCCACCCCTCAATTAATCGAATTTGAGAATCGATAAGAACCAGAATCAAAAGGAAGAATCTGTATTGGAATCAGAATTGCTAAAATCAAAATGATGCCCAACCCTACTCATTTAAGTGCCTGCAGACATATTATACAGTAAAAGATATTGCATTTCAAAGATAAATGAAATGATGACACAAATTTAGCCATTGTTATGCTTTGAATCATCACATTAAAGGGATAGTTTAGCTTTTTTTTAATGGGGTTGTATGATGTACTTATCAAGGGGTCCGACTTTCCACAGTTTACAGAATAAACAAATACAAGAAAATAAAAATGAGTGATTATGACAGAGTCCAGGAAATTCCGTTGAATGTGGAGACAACACGGTACCTTTATATACGAGAGTATACAGAAGGATATGCAGAGGGAGACTGAACGACCAAAAGAGAGAGACAGGAAGCTTCTGTGGAAACTGGAGGAAAGGTCTGATGGCAAGGTAAAGTGGTGAAAATATTCTAAAGAAATTGCATTCCATTGCGTACACTTCAACTGAAATGGATTCTTTTAGGTGGCTGAAATCCGTAGCTGCTGCCTGCGTCCACAGCAGTACATTGCTTAGCTTCCAAGGTGGTACTCCTGTCTGCTTCTCCAAACTGGCGGCGTGCTAACTAACTAACCATCATCAACTGTATACACTGACTATCGATAAGTATCTCATACAATCCTCACTTCAAAAAAGAGGAACTATCCCTTTGAGTAATTCCTTGAAATGTAGCCCACTACTGTACATTGTTCTGGATGGATGTATCTTGTTTGAGAAATGAAACTGGTTCTGCTTAATTAGTGTGGCGGGTCACTGCTCATTCTGTCGACTGTCAGATTGTCATTGTCCTAAGACTAAATGAGCGGTGTCGTAAGCAAACAGGCATAACCCAGTAACACAGAGCTCTGAGAACATTGTCAAGCATCACAGATACTTTGACAGAGGCTTTGTCTCCTGTGGATGGTTACAAATGTGTCACGTTGTGGTTGCAAGAGACCTCCTATATTGTAAATGCGTTGTCTTGTTTGGTAGGTAATGTGGTGAATGGGACCATTGGGAAGCAGATGGTGGATATGTTGGTGGAGTCCTCCAACAATGTGGAGATGATCCTCAAGTTTTTCGACATGTTCCTCAAACTGAAAGACCTGACCTCCTCAGACGCCTTCAAGGAGTATGACCCTGACGGAAAAGGCAAGGCTCTAAAAGCACATTTTCTTTCACCATAGCTGTCATTGGAAAAGCATCTGAATCATTTGAATGTACAACCATTTCCAAAGTGACACGGAGAGAGCTGCAGGTGATTTATAGATGTATGAATGAACTCCCAGGTGTCATCTCCAAGAGGGACTTCCATAAGGCCATGGAGAGCCACAAACACTACACCCAGTCTGAGACCGAGTTCCTGCTCTCATGTGCTGAGACTGATGAGAATGAACTCCTGGACTATGAAGAATTTGTGGAGCGCTTTCATGAGCCAGCCAAGGTAACAGCCTTGATGTTTACAGATCTTTATAAAGTCTTAAAAGGGCCTCAAATTGTCCAAAACTAAGGCCCTCAGTCATCACAATCTGTTATTAAAATCTATTCTTGGAGAATGGTTTCAACATCTCAAAGGGGATTAAGTAGGAGAGCTCTCTTGTTATTTCTATTTCGCTGTCTTCTTCTTCCTTTGTGTTTTCTTTTGCCTTTCCATTTGTTGGACTGGGCTTCTTGATTGGCAGCTCAGTCTGACACTAATGAATCCCTTTGTTTTGTTGGTTTTGGGGAGCATGAAAATGGCTCTACTTGCTTGCATTAGAGCATTAGAGGTGGGATAAGATAGAGTTAGTGTTGAATTAGTTATAATGATCAACTGGGACAGCACCCATTAGGAAAAGATTTACAACATGCTGTAGATTAATTCTATACTGTAACAACTTTTTACTCATTTATTTCACACCTAAACAGTTAAAAAACGCCTCTACATTAGTTGGTGGTGTGCTGGCCAGTTATACTTTTTTTACATTCACTTTGCAAAATTGGGTAAGGCATTAGATTGCAACCTACAAATTATAGTGTAGTAGTTCACATTTACCCCAGAAAAATGGACCCAATGTAACTCTGGTAACATCCTCAAGGGTTGAGGGTTGAGGGTTGTGGGGAATAGTGGGAAACATGCTGAAAAAGGAAACGAAAGAAAAAAACAACACTTTAAACTGTGATTCAAAAGGACATTGGCTTCAATGTGGCGGTTTTGCTGACCAACCTGTCGGAGCACATGCCTCATGACACCCGGCTGCAGACCTTCCTGGAGCTGGCAGATAGCGTCCTCAACTATTTCCAACCCTACCTGGGCCGGATCGAGATCATGGGCAGTGCCAAGCGCATCGAGAGGGTCTACTTTGAGATCAGCGAGTCCAGTCGAACACAGTGGGAGAAACCTCAGGTAAAGATGACACAGCATATAAATCGATAGTATAAAATGTGTCATGTCTAATCACAATATTTTTACATAATCACGGTTTCTTTATTTAACCGCAATTAATTGCTAACATTAGCTAAGGTCCTAAGGGGTATGAATGTTGATGGTAATTGTTGATGTTGTTTGGCTATGCCAAATTGTAATTATATAAGTGCTTAAGCTCTGCTTTTTGTTAGTTGTTGGCACTTTTTGCCAATAGTGATGACTATTTTTTGTACTGTATTTAATTGTATCTGCTTTTTTGTTAATGATCAATGCTTTGTTTTTTATTGATGAGGATACATTTTCTATAGTGAATTTTATGTTTTTAAGAAGAAAAAAATACAATGTTTTTAATAATAAAGAGGCGTGGTTTACTTTATAGGCTGTGTACCTGTGTTATTACATTATCTGGGTCACATAACAGTGTTATAACTAAAAGATGTATTCTGGAATTCATTCAAAAAAATGAAAAAATACATATTTTTAAATTGGACTCAAAGAGACAATTATATTGTTAATCGCAATAATTAGACAATTAATTGTACAGCAAAATTTGGAATTGTTACAGCTCTGTGTCAGTGATTGTCACACCATGTGATTTGGTTAGAGTGTTGAATAGTGACAATAAATCCCCAAATTTCCTCCCAGCTCCTTGTTGTCACTAATATACCTTCTGCCCAGGTCAAAGAATCCAAGCGTCAGTTCATCTTTGATGTGGTGAATGAAGGAGGGGAGAAGGAGAAGATGGAGCTGTTTGTGAATTTCTGTGAGGACACCATCTTTGAAATGCAGCTGGCTGCTCAGATGTCTGACGCCGGCGAGCGCTCAGCGATGAAAGAGGAGAGTGAGCGGGAGAAGCCAGACGAGGAGAACCCTGAGATGGGCTTCTTCTCTGTCACCACTGTCAGCATGGCTCTCTTAGCTCTGCAACACAACGTCATGCTGCTTATAAAGGTGAGAGCGCACACAGCACCAAACACAGCTAACAATCAAAGTGTGTGTATCGGATTATTTCAAAGGTATAGTTGAAATTTATTTTAAATGTGTTTTTGTCTTTTTGTCAAAAGTTGAATAAGACGATTGATACCAATCTCAGGTCTGTGTGTTAGTATTTGGTCAGAGATGCTGCACAAAAGTACTCGGTAGATGGATAAACTGTTGTTCATTAAAGAACGTTCCAGTACATGAATCTAAACCACAAATAGTCATTTTTACATTTCTGTTTTCTGTACAAGTTAAACAAACAGGATACATGTGTTCTTTAGTGATCTCCAGAGCTGTTGGTAGATAAATGGACAAAGCCAGGCTAGCTGTTTTCCCCTTTTGCTATGCTAAGCTAACTAGGCTAACCACATCCTGACTCCAGCCCTGTACGAAACATGCATGAAACTGTCATCCATCCTCTCATCTCACTCTCAAACAGACAGGTAATTAGTGCATATTCCAAAACGTGGTACTATTCCTCTAAAATATTCAGAATTCTAACTTTTTGAAAAAATGTAAATGCACGGGGATATCATATTTCAGAAATACATTGAAGACAGACAAACATGCTTCTAAATGAGAGAAAGGTACAAATTCTAACAACTAATATGCTGTTGTCAGATTGTGTCATTGGGCCTTGATGGGATTCACAGCCAACAGTGACATAGCACCCTGCTGCTCTCTTGTTAATGACACTGTGTAAATGCTGGACATTGACCAGTTCTTGTTATTACTCAACAGTGAGCAGTAGAGCTGTCAATCTTCCTCTATAATACCATTCGAATTCCATTTGATATTTTTTTTAATATTCGAATAATATTCGAATATGTAATGCTCAATTGCAGCCTGTAAAATAATATGTACTACACTACTCAGGCTTATGCATTGTCGATGGCATTACAAGCATGTGGTTGTTGTTACACGTTCCGTCCACTAGAGGGGCTTCCAACATTAGCTGGCCTTGAGGCGACCTGCACACAACTTTGTTTACATTCATTTTCCACCACGAGCACACAGCGACAAACTCTGGAATCAAACATTATCAACAAGTGTATTGAAGTGGCTCTGTTGTAAAGGCTAACAGTGCTCAGTTAGCACAATGACATCATGTTAGAAAGCACAGCCGAAACGTTTTGTCATAAACTAGCTAGGTAAGTAACAAATGATGCTAACGGCATTAATAACTAAGCCAAACAGGGCTGTCACTACTATTTTAGTGATTTATAAGCAACCTGTTTCTTGCAGATTGTCACGTTACTGAGAATACAGCTATTAGAAGGTAATATATAAGTAGAAGCTAACTTTGACAGCTGTAGGGCAGCTAACATTACCTTTAGCTGTCTTCATGAAGCTCCCAGCTACGCTAACGTTACTGTACCTCGCGACGCAGTTAGAAAACAAGAACGAGCTAACATAAGCACTTTGGCTCGGTGGAAGTCGATTTTAAAGTCATGTTAGAACTATTTCCCGTCCTTCTTACGATTTCCAGCCGCAGCCTGGCACGTAACGCTAGCTCTGTAATGTTGTACTAACTTTATCTTAGACCTCACAATGCCTTGTGTTTCTCACTCCCGCTAAGTTATTGTTCATAAGACGTGACATGAGTGACACATGCGGTCAGGCCAAGGCGAGAAGAGGGAGATTAGCTAATGTTAGCCAACATATTTATAAAAAAAAGTCACATTCGAATAGTAATTTCAGCATTCGAATAGTATTGATTTTTTTACTATTCGAATTATATTCGAATTTCGGCATTCGTTCCAACAGCCCTAGTGAGCAGTAGGGCTGGGTATTGTTCAAAATGTATTTTTCAGCTCCTACAACGTGAGCCCAGTCTCTGTGTAATGTAGAGTTTTTTCCCACGTGTCTCTACGACGTGTAATGTTAGACAGCCAATCACAAGCATTATTAGATCTTGGTAGAAGCATGCTGCGTGCTTATTGGCTCACTGACCCTGATGAGATTTACTCCTTAGGTATTGGAATTGGGCATTGAATGACGAGGCATTTTTCGATGCTCGATACTTGGGCATTTTGGTGCCTAAAAAGTATTGAATTCCGTACCCAGCCCTAGCAAGCAGTTGAGTACCACTGAACGGACCATTCATCTCAACTTTTTCTCTCTTTTCAGGTACTGTCCATGAAGAGTTTGAAGAAGCAGATGAAGAAGATAAAGAACATGACCGTGAAGGACATGGTGACCACCCTGGTGTCCTTTAACTGGTCGGTGTTGCTGGGCCTCCTTCTCGTGGCGTTCAGTGTGGCTCGAGGATTTTGCCGAATCTTCTACAACACCTTCATGGGAGGCAATCTGGTGGAGGGGGCCAAGACCATAAAGGTTACTATACATCATTCTAAAGCAATAGAGCAGTGTATCCACAGGTCATTAAAAAAAACTATTTACAGTAGCAGCGGGCGCCTGGATAGCTCACCTGGTTGAGCAGGTGTACCATGTACGAAGGCTCAGTCCTTACGACAGCGGCCGCGGGTTCAGTTCCGACCTGCGGCCCTTTGCTTCATGTCATTCTCCCTCTCTTTCCCGTTTCACGTCTCAAGCTGTACCGTCTAATAAAGGCCTAAAATGCCCTAATTAGCTGTTCCTAAATACCTAACCTGCCTCCACCCCAGGTGTCAGAGCTGCTGGCCAACATGCCTGACCCCACCCAGGATGAGGTGCGGGGTGAAGGGGAGGACAGAGAGAAGAGACCCCCCAAAGAGGACCTGGCTGACCTGGCAGTCAACACCAGTGAGACCGAGCTGCTGTCAGACATTTTTGGCCTAGACTTAAGAAGAGAGGGGGGCCAGTACAAGATCACCCCACATAATCCCAACGCCAGCCTGACCGAACTGCTCAACTCCCCGGTTCCTTCCCCGACCCCCCCAACCCCACCCGCAGCACCCCCACCTGAGCTCAGACGGAGGCACCAGGTGAGTCTAACTCATTTTTAGGGCCAGAGCACCGACAGGTGCAAGAACCCTATTGAAACTGAAGGATGTTATATATATAGATATAATATTATTGTGCTCAATGAATCACATTTTTGAGGGGCATAAGATGCTCAAAACCTCACCAAAATTTGCACAATTGGTCTAACCGGCAATTTCCACTGGATGCGGAACGTCTGCGGAACTTCTCCAGAACGTCGACGGAGTCATTAGGTTTCCATTAAAGTCAGTGTGTGTATTTCCACTGACTGCAGAACGTCTGCGTCCCTACTCCGTCCCAGCTCCGTCAGTCCGCAGTCCTCCGGAGCAGATACACAGAGCTTCTATTTTTGACGGACGCCGGAGAGCTCCGCAGCAATTCAGCACAATTCAGATTGTGCGGGACAGGAAGTCGAGCACAGAAACAAAATAAAACATCCGGTTACTTTTCAAAATAAAATACACCGTGCTCACGGCGGATCATATTTCCCTGCACTACACCTTGGAAACACAGCACAGAGTTGTTTTCCCTCTACTCCTCTGGATGGAAACAAACTGTTGTTGGTTTTGTGGTTCTGTTTATAGAAACTATAATCTATATAACTAATATATCGCGCAAACATACGTGAATTCGTGAGATCTCGTGGTCGGCTGGCCACAGCCGTTACGCAACAAATCCGGACCTGGTGGGTATTGACGGACGGCGGAGCACGCAGCCGTTCCACAGCGGAGCCGGTCCGCAGACGTTCTGCATCCTGTGGAAATCCACGGTTACACATGGATGTGACAAAATGGCTATAAAGCACCCCCTAATTTAAAGCCCCTGATGTTAAATTTGAAGTAGATGAATGAAATTTTGTAAGCACATGTAACATCTCCAGACGTACGAAAAAAGACTCAACAGGAAGTCAGCCTTTTTGAATTCTCTGAGAAGTTTGTCTTAAAATCTCTTTTAAATTATTGACAACTCAATCTGTGTGTGTGTGTGTGTGTGTGTGTGTGTGTGTGTGTGTGTGTGTGTGTGTGTGTGTGTGTGTGTGTGTGTTAATTAGCCATTAGTTTTGCAGGTATTTGTTTATAATATATGATATAGTTTGGGACAAATTAAAATGTTGATCTGATGATGGCACTCGAGGAATAGATTACGAATGTTATTACAATTCCTCAAATTCATGAATGTGTGTACCCAATTCCATGGCAATCCATCCACTATTCGTTGAGATATTTCAGTCTTGACCATTTTTTTTGGCAAATTTAAAGTCCAGAAATAAACGTCCTTAGGTATTCTTTATTAAAGTGCTCATATTCTGCTCATTTTCAGGTTCATAATTGTATTTAGAGGTTGTACCAGAATAGGTTTACATGGTTTAATTTTCAAAAAAACACCATATTTTTGTTGTACTGCACATCGCTGCAGCTCCTCTTTTCACACCTTCAGCTCTCTGTTTTAGCTACAGAGTGAGACCTCTCACTTCTGTTCCATCTTTGTTGGGAGTCGCACATGCTCAGTACCTAGGTAAGGACTACTAGCCAATCAGAAGCAGAGTATGAGGGCGTGCCCTGACAGTACCTAGGTAAGGACTACTAGCCAATCAGAAGCAGAGTATGAGGGCGTGTCATGCTAGCAGCTAGGTGAGCATTATAACGTGTGTTACAAAGTGACCATGTTTGTCTCTGAAGTAAAGGCTGGACTACAATAGAGCTGTTTGGAGCAGTTTGTGAACAGTGTTTTCTGTTGGAGGTGCTAAGTCCCTTTGGGGTGGACTTTGGGCTTTCTCACTTTGTAAACTGTATAATAGTCAACTCTTGTACTCTGCTTCTTTAGGGCTGTGTGGGTGTGGTTAGATCACATTTGACTAACAGTAATTAAACAAACCACCAACTGTCTTCAGATTGTAATTCAAATGTTGCTAGTAGCTATGCTATGCAGCTAAAATACACTCAATTGGCTTGTTTGTGTAATTATATTTTCTGTTTCAGTCGAAGGGCTCTTCCTCAGAGGAGAAGGAAGCAACAGCAGAGACAGAATGTGAACCTGAGAAAACATCAGAGTATGTACACAGTTTTGTTATCTAATCCGATTGCTACAACAGACATTGTTAATATGGTGGCAGACCAAAACACTATGCACTGTTTGCAGGGGCGTTTCTAGGACTTGAGGAGGTTCAGGGCTTAGCCCGGACCCATTTAAATAAACTGAATGCAATGCAAAACGGTGATTTGCATGCCCAGCTTGTTAATAGCCAGTGTATGTTCATTTTAGCTTCCAGTTTGTAGATGTAAGTTAGATGGCACCAACGTTTGGCCTAATCATAACTGGCCTGGCAACCCAAAGGCCAAGGTTTTGTTTCCAGATCTGTGTGATGACTTATGATGTGGGGGGGTCTAGGGGACCACCCCCAGAATATTTTGAGCATTAAACACTTCATTTCCTGCATTCTGGTGAATTTCTACCTTTTTCTGAATCAATATGCTGGAAATATCTTTATGTAAAGGGAAACAGATTACAATCCAAATATAAAAACATAATGGAATATATTGCAATAAGGCTCTTAGACATTCTGTATTGCTTTCAACTATTTATTCTCCTTTGGATCAACTTTTCTAATTCTATCTGAGTCAGCACACATGTAGTCTATAGGCATCATTTACTCTTCCCTTCTCTTTTGCATCTTTTGTTGAGGAAGTAACCTCCTTAAATGTGCATATGACAATTATTCACCTCAATGATACATTATTCATTTTAATGTATTAATAAACCCCTGGACTGTAATAAGATTTCTGCTCATGTCCAAAACTTTGTGCACATTCAAAATATAACTATAAGATTTGGAGGAGTCGTGATATTTTGAGAAAAATAAAGTGATAATAGGCTATTACAAGAATAAAGTCACAATATTTCAGAAAATAATCTACATGCACCATAGCCTGCTGTGCATTACGTGATTGCTCTGCTGATACGGTAGATCTCAGACCTTCTGACAGACACAGAGCCCCGTTTGGGTCTCTGGTCTCTGAATGAGACAAAGTTTAGGGAAGTGGCTGAACGCTGCTCTACATCGGAGGTGGAAAACCAAAACTACGGCAGAAATACACGGAGCAAAAAAGTGACACATCTGCCGCAGCATGTTGACAGCAGAGCGCGTCCATAAACCTGAAGCTGCACAGCTTTTTACAGCGAGAGTGGACACTAAGTAATGCACAGGTCTGCTCAACTTTTCAAAATACATTCAGGGCTACACTCAAAACATTCCGCGTCTGACTGTATGGACAGTGCAGATGTGAAAGTTTACAGCTATGAAACCACAGGTACAGAAGAGTTATATTACCATACACTACCTGAGTATTTTGACCAAAAACTCAAGATCCACTTAGTGGCTTTTTTTCCAGAGCTTTCCAACACATTCCACGGTCTTCCTTGGCAAACAGAGATACCTCAGTTGACAGAAGTTGCATACATGGGATGCGGTTGAAAGTTTCAGGAAAAAGCTAGTAAGTGAACCTTGAGTCAAGAATTTGTCAAAAGCAAATGTGTTTAGTAGGTAGTCCAAACATATTTAATATTCATTTTTACATGTTGAATACTTCTGACCACTTTCAATGTTTGCAACATCTTATCTGATATTATCCTATCTTTTTAGAGGAAACATGGCAATCAATGGTAATATGTTCAGTTACAAAAAGTGACATGCAATATGAAATGTACACACATTTACAATTTAGCCTGGTTTATAGACCATTATTTTTATTACTTAGCCTGTCCATTCACTTAGCCCTCTAAATGAAAACACAGTGAAGCAGTATTGTATTGTTAGCTGTGTGTAAGTGTAAATTGTTGTGTGATTGTAGGGGTGGACATGTAGAGAAACAAGAGAAACAACAGAAGAATGAGAAGATCAAGCCAAAAGTGAGAAGGCATCACACCTCAAAGTCTGATGAACCGGATCTGCATGAGTCTGCCTTCTTGAAGAAGATCATAGCCTACCAGAGGAAGCTACTGGTACAGGACACCTTTCTATCCTTTTGTTTCAGCAGTGATGGTCACCTCTCTCTGAAAACTTTCAGTCCAGCTGGAAACACATTCACACCGTTTCTGCAGCAGCTGGTTACATGTAGTGTCGACAGTAAACATGAGGAGGAGAGTTCAGATGCTAAAGGGCTTGTTAAAAAAAAGTCTGTTGTAAAATAATACCTGTATGCCAATGTGAACATTGTAATCCCTCCTCCTGTTCATACTGGCCAGACAGGGATTCATACCTAATGTGATACCAAAATCCATAGTCCTCGTTCTGTATAAAAATGTATTCTATAGCTGAGCTGAATCTAATGTGAGGTTTAGCTGTCTGAGTTACACATGTCTTCTAAAGTTACATCATTTTTAGGACTAAATGTCCTCTTTGTTTTACAACTCCTCCACTGCAGCTCAGCACAGGAAACAACAAAGAGAGAAATGTCAAACTGAAAAAGCTGTACCTTTGAAAGACACCCACTTAATTTGTCTAACTCAGACAGCTGAAGCCCCATATTAACTTCCTATAATTCAAGAAGTAATTTTTTACACCGAACGAGGACTCTGGATTGTGTTCCCCACTGCCTACTGTTGATAGACAATACTCACATGCAGTTGAAGCAGCTGATTTATTTAGGAGTTTTGTTGGAAGTCCAACATCAAGTGCTCAGTCTGGAAGATCTAGAAAGACATTACTAGCTCTTCTCTCTGTCTCCCCTGCAGAACTACTTTGCCAGGAACTTCTACAACATGAGGATGCTAGCGCTGTTTGTTGCATTTGCAATCAATTTCATCCTCCTATTCTATAAGGTAATGATATAGCAGAGATGTTATCGAGTATAAGACGGAAACCTTACTTCTTCACAACCTTCTTTCTTTGTACCACATGGAGAAAGAGAACTAACGGCACATTCAGACCAACAAGCACAGCAGTAAGACACTGCTCCTTGCAGTCAATAGCAGTGACTATTGTGCTTACAATAGTCACTTCTTTTTTCTTCCTGTGAAGCCAACGAGTGGAAATACAGACAGCGCCACTCTATTGTTCTCAAATCCTAAAATCCTGTCAACCATTCTGTCAGCAGGAGTCAAGCATTCTGCTGCCTCCTACAGTCTACAGTCACCAAATTTTGAACTTAATTCCCCACTAACCGTTGCCGTGGCTTTGCCGTAAGGTGGCAGCAAGGGCACCAAATAAAACCCGTGACATCTGTGTAACTCTGGTTTGTTCTCGTTTGAGGTATGAATGTATAACTGTAGAAAGTTATCAAGGCTGTAATATTTTCTCCTATATCAATGCTTGCGAGGTACAACTAAACAGTGAAATTAGCCCAAATGGTGCAGTGAAAACATGCCTGTGTAGCGTAATAATAGCAAGTATTAACAACTAATAATCAATAAGCACTCAAAATATATGAAAATAACTAATCACTCAAAATGATGCATCATAAACACATTGGTTTTGAGAAGTTGTTGCTCATAGTAATGGACCCACAGAGAACTGTCACCCAACTCTGCAGTTCTACAGAGCTTGTTAGAACCTTCCAGCTCACTGTTTTACAGCCCACAACGCTACTGTTTTGGTTTGGTTTCACTGTTCCCATCAGCGTTGTTTCCAGGCAGCTGTCAGTGAAAAAGCTCCATAAACCCACTGTACACTACCTCCTCAGCAACAAACAGACAGACTAAGTTAGACACTTGCCGGGGAACATAGTGGATCATTTAGCAGCTACAGATCCAGATATTTCCCTCAGGAGCTGACTGAGACCAAACCAGAGCTAAACAAGAGTAAATATTGGACTTGTTTTGGTGGTCAGAAACACGACTCTAAATGAATGATAATGTTCCTTGACGTCTGCTGGACGTGTAAATATCAGTTTTATATGATGATAATATTTCACATGTAGTGCTTACAGCTTGCTCCACTGCCTCCAAGTGGACAAAAAAAATCAATTAAGGTTTAGTTTAGGGGTTGGACACAATATAACTGCACAATGTAATGCAGCACAAAATATGGGCAAAAATCTTAAAAATTACAATTAACTCCACCTGGACTCCACTCTCAACAAAACAGAACATCAAAAGCTTTAAAAAGTTGTATATGTTGGATCACTTTACAGACACATTCTGACTCCCATCGCGTAAAATACAGATGCTTGGCCAGGTGCCTTTGGCGTTGTTATTGACACTAAAAGTCTCCTTTGGCGTCATATCTAAACGTGCTTGGTCGGACATTTGCATTTACTGTCGTCTTGTTTTATTCTTACAGGCCCCGCTGGATTTCGACATTTAAACGACTAATGTATTGTCCCTTCCAGGTTTCTACATCCTCATCTGTGGTTGAAGAAAGGGAAGTGGTGTACACCAGCAGCCAGGCACACAGCAGCGTTCAGTGGGATCCACTGGGAGGAGAAGCCATGGAGACAAAGGAGGAGGTGATGGACGAGGCTGGGGAGCCCCTGAAGCCCGTCACAGTCCGTTTTGTCCTGGAGGAGAGCACTGGATACATGGAGCCCATGTTACGGATCCTGGCTGTCATGCACACTGTCATCTCCTTTTTCTGCATCATTGGATACTACTGTCTCAAGGCAGGATGCAGCAATTATCATTAAAACCTATATCAGTTAAATCCTAACACATCATTTCAGTCAGTCATTTTCTCAGATATTTCCAACACAAGGATTTGAATTTTCTGAAATCAAGTAACACTCATTATTATTTACTGTGTGTGTGTGTGTGTGTGTGTGTGTGTGTGTGTGTGTGTGTGTGTGTGTGTGTGTGTAGGTGCCACTGGTGATCTTTAAGCGTGAAAAGGAGGTGGCTAGGAAGCTGGAATTTGATGGCCTTTATATCACAGAACAACCATCTGAGGATGACATCAAAGGACAGTGGGACAGACTGGTAATCAACACGCAGTGAGTAGACCCTGTGTGTGTGTGTGTGTGTGTGTGTGTGTGTGTGTGTGTGTATTTGTGAGCTTGTAGTTTGTGTAGTTCAACATCCATTGAAATGCGCCTCATTCAGTTCAATATTATGCATCGCTTCTATTGGACTCCCTCCAGATAGTTTAGAATTGGTCTGAAAGACACACCAAATTGTTGAAAAGTAAGACAGAGGACGGCCAATTACTTCATGTCCTATGATAAGGTCCAGGTGTTTTGGACCGGGATCATAGACTGTTAATATTACAATATATTGTTATTAATTTTACAGTCAATGACTGGGATACGTGATAACCTATGTCGGACTGCAGGGACCCAGGTTCCATTCAGCCCGAGATGATTTGTTCTGGGAGATGGGTCAATCCTAAGAGGGATGGATAAGCACATAAGAAGCTGGATCCAGACTAGTTTAATGATAGCCAGACAGATTCTTTTAAGAGGATGGAAGAATGAAGGGGTGCCATCAATCCAGGAGTGGGCTGGTGAGAGGGCTAGGGTGGCAGCATTTGAAAAAATGTCATATAAACAGTTTGCAGATTGGATGTCTATACCAGAAAATGGAGAAAGTTCCTGAACTTTCTGGAGGGCTCCTAAGAAGCTCTGTGCTGGGGAAGTGTAAACAATGTGCTTATGATTTATTCACATATACATATGTTTATTTGGTTTACAGTTTATTGGCCATTTGGTTATTAATTGATTATATTGTCTTGAATGTTATGGGTATTATGTCATCTTTTCTTAACTTTTGTCTAAGTGAGTGGTGATGACAAGTGTGTGGGGGGGGGGTATGTTCATGTTGTAAAATGTCTGTTTTTTATGTTGTTTCAAAATCAAAAAACAAATTAAAAGTGTTAATCATCAAAATCATCCATTGAAAAGATAAGCAATAATTTGGGCGATGTGTGAAGAACTAAGAGGGAAAACCTGAGAAGTGGTATAAACTTTTCTGTTATTGCTGTTGCAGTTCTTTACAGTTCCATTTTTATAATAATACAGCCTTTATGTGACTCATGAGCCTTGTGTCCTCTGTTTTTCAGATCTTTCCCCAATAACTACTGGGATAAGTTTGTGAAGAGGAAGGTAGGTGTCACTGTTTTTGTAGACCTGGGGCCATATTCTCAAAAGATCTTATCTTGCCACCAGGAGTCCTCCTAAAGTTAAGAGTTTGAAGAGCTATTCACAAAGCTGCTGAGAGATATTTTACTAAACAAAAAAGAGAACTCCTGAGCTAAAAGAAGGGGCAGAGTTGACCCCGTTGCTAGGGATGACATCATGTTTATTTTTCGAACTTCTTCATTTCCACAGTGATTGGTGTTTGAGAAGTGACCCGTCTGTCAGTGAGTGTGAAATAAAGTATTTCTCAATAAACAGGAGTGTGAAGAACAAATTAAGATTGATGGATTGATAGATTGATGGTTAGATGAATCATTCTGATGGCTGAGTCTGACATCATCAGCGCTGCAAACTGAAACTAGAAGTTTATTATCCTTCTATTTTTACAAAACACTGGTGTGATGAGGCACATACTGACTGTGAGTAGGTCTTAGTAATGTGGTTCGCACGACGTGTTGTCGAACTAGGTCGGAAAGCAAAAGTGTTTATACATGACAAAAGCCGGCGATCATAAAGAGGGGGGGAGACATGAAATAGTTTAAAAAATGGTGCACGTTTTCAGACAGCCTCCCTGGTTGACATTCATAGTGTTGAACGTCTTCCAGCGAGAACAGCACTCGATTGTTCACTTAAAAAATGACAGGAATAGTTGTGTCAAGAAAGAAAAAAAGAGAGCTTGAGAGAGAAGTTTAAACCCTGGCTCCTTTCTCATCTCCACACAGCTGAACAACCACAAAGTGAGGTGTAACATACCTGATTACAAAATAATTGCACATCACACACTACACCACTACATGATATTAAGTTTATCTGGACAGAGGGAGCTATGTGCCACGTTAAGCTTTCTCTCTCACAGACATGCTCTAAAGGCTGATTTATGGTTGTACGGAGGATCTATGCAGAGCCTACGCCATAGCCTACGTAAGTGGCCTACGCCGTTGTGAGGATTTATACTTGCCTGGTGTGTCTGCGTCAATCTGGCGTAGAGCTTTAAGAGAATAGCAGAGCTGCTATATGTGTGTGTATGTGTGGGGGAGTGTGTGGTAGAGCAAGTGAGAGAGTAACAGGGATTAGCTTCGGAGCGAGTACCAACTCCGGTGGTGGAGACAGAGAAACAAAGAGTTTCCCCTGTGCTTTCCTATCACGGTCAGAAAGCTGTAGCAGGAGAAAATAACCCTCTCCTCGATGTAATGTTGTTTATGGAGAAGGAAATGAGTCGGGGCAGGCCAAGCGGACCAATCAGAGTTGTTGCGGTCTGCCTCGCTGCGACGTGTAGTTACATTTCTGGGGAGGTGCACATCAGGCCACGGCGTAGGGTATGGCGTAGGGTCATAACTATGCGTACTGACGGCGTAGATTCAACGCAGAACCATAAATCAAGCTTTACTCCTGTCTCACACACGCGCACACCCAGTCTCTATCGCTCCATCACTCTTTTCTCTGTCTGTACAGTAATGTCAGACATGTTATATATACACATTATTTGATCAGCTGTGCAGTGAACCCACAGAAGCAGCATTTGGGTCTTTTCACAGTTTTGACCAATGACTAATTTGGCTAATGCATGTTAGAAAGTACTGACTTCACAAACCAGGTATTAACTCCCAGACATCAAAACGGTTCAAAATAAACAGGGTAGCCCTTATAGATCTGTATAGACAGTTTGTTTTGATATTGTATCAACCAAGGCTTGGTCCCACATTCCTCCTGCAGTTCTGGGAAGGTTGAATTGAAGATTAATCAGGCTGCATCATGTGAGTCTGTAGCTCCCGGTGGCTCTAGTAAAACACAGTGTGGTGCTGGCAGTTTAAGAAAAAAATACAATTTATTTGAATCTATGTGAGATGTTGTTCGACTGGAAAGTGTTTCTTCAAGGAGTTCTGCTCTTCCTCAGGTGATGGATAAATACGGAGAGTTCTACGGCCATGACCGCATCAGTGAGCTGCTGGGAATGGACAAGGCTGCTCTGGACTTCAGCGACTCTCACAAAAAGAGAAAGCCCAGGAGAGACAGCTCACTGGCGGCTGTGTGAGTATTCTGTGTGTGTGGGTGTGGGTGGATGTGGGTGGGTGTGTGAAGACAAATATCTATTGATACTTTACTGTACACTTCTAATTAACCAATAACTTGATTAACACCTCATTTTAATAAGTTTCTATACACATGAAGCTGTATTTTGTTGTGGCAATAATCCATCTGCATGCATTAAACTACCAATTTAATTTAGACAGAAGATAAACACGGAAGGTGATGTACTATGCTCAGTAATGTTAACAATATCCATAGCAGTCTGTGGCGGGCTGGCCATAGTTATCATATACTGACCAGGACAGACTCAGACCTAGTCAAAGCACATTCATATCTATATTTTAAAATGATTTCCTTTATATGATAAAAAAGGCAGTATTTTTTATGCTGTTCAGCTTAAAAGTCAATGTTGATTTTCTTGTTCCAAAGCAGCGTGCGGAGGCAGAATCCGATAGACGAAAATGAAATGCCGACAGATAGATTCGTTTTTCCTTGGTTTCGTTGGTATGAATAATTCCCAACAGGCTGATCGGCACACACTTGAAATTGGAATGGGAGTTATCAGGTTTTACTAGCAGGACTTTTATTCACCCTGAAAGCTCAGGGCCAAAGATCCTCTGGTCACATGGTATCAGACATGATGGTGAGCCTCTTCTCCCTCTGTTATCAGGCTGAACTCCATCGATGTCAAGTACCAGATCTGGAAGCTGGGCGTTGTATTCACAGACAATGTGAGTATGTAGTGATTCACCATCTGGCTCTATCGTGGGGATTCGCTGCTGAATTTCCCCTTCACAAATAACAGGGTTTCCAAAAACTATTTCTTATTTTCAAATTTAAGAATTGAAATATGATCATCATGTCCACAGTAATTCCATGGGTGTTAATGCAAATAAAATAAATAAAATACTGTTTGTGGATGATGATAAAATGTAAAACTGTGGCATAATTTGCCATCTTTGCAGACATTTTCTGAATTTTGATTCAAATTAACCACACTATCACTACATTATACTTTATTGTCTTACACTTACTTATTGAATAAGGATTCAGCTATTACTGGTGTGGTTTCTAGCAGAAATGGGAATATTTAGTAAAGTATGTATTTATTACCTGTGCGTGGACAACAACACATTCTAAAATCCCCAAATCTTTAAACTGCTTCTTTATTATTTAAAAACAATTTTTAAATTAGTAGTAAAGTAATTATTCCAAATATGCACAAAGGACATCTTGTAAAACATTTAAAGAAATATATCAATAATATATTCAAAAATATAGTCAATATCCACTCAGTGCAGGGCTTACTACATGTTATCTGTCTCACTGTTGTCTCATTATGAGAAGATATGGTCCAGTTAATGTCTAATTCTGGGATCATTAAAAGTCACTTCATATGACATTTTCATGAATTGAGACATTAACCTGCAAATAAAGCCATAAAGTGAACATTGATATCCACAGTTGTCCATACGTATCTGTATTAGTCACTAGCTTGACTAACCTCTCTCTCCATCGCTCCCTGCAGTCCTTCCTGTATCTGGCCTGGTACATGACCATGTCCATCCTAGGTCACTATAACAACTTCTTCTTTGCTGCCCATCTGCTCGACATCGCCATGGGCTTCAAGACTCTCCGTACCATCCTGTCCTCAGTCACACACAATGGAAAACAGGTAAACAACTACTGTACATCCTCCGCTACAGTCAACATAAATACAACTGCATTTGCACGCTTGGACCCAAACACCTACCTGCAACTGCTGTGTGTAATGCATAGGATTGGGTACTGTTTACTTTTTTTCCCGGTATGGTACCGATACCGGTACCTGGAATTCGGTTCCGGTACCCAAAGGTACCTTTTTCTGGTACTTTCCCTCTGCAATAACAAAAATGTATTTCGGTTGTAAAAATAATTCCAAACCTATTTATCCTATTTACTTAGAACATTTTATTTATTTACAACATTTTACACGCCACACAAAAATAAAACCCCTCCCTCTCCCCTCCAAAACCCGTCCCTACAAACTATCTAATAATTATTCATTTCTTACACTGCACTGTATCTTTTGTTCTTGTATTTGTATCTTATTCTATTTTAGCCTGTTTTTATTTTCTCTCTCTTTTAAACTGCTTTTTAAAGGTTTAATAGGTTTTGAATTGCCTTGTTGTGCTATAGGACTAAAATTGCCTTGCCCTACAACCTCAGCCTGTCAGTCAGTCAACAGGGCATAGTGAACACAGTGGTGCCTGCCTGTCACAGAGGAAGTCTAACGTTAACCATACCGCAAACGCTTTTGCCCTGCCTTATATACGCTGTCTGCGTGTTTTGAAAAGTGTAATGACACTTGCAACCGCTTTACCCGACACTTTAACAAACTGCAGAGTCGTGTGTGTGTGTGTGTGTGTGTGTGTGTGTGTGTGTGTGTGTGTGTGTGTCGGAGCTCTGCTCTCTGTCAACATGCAGAAAGGACAGATATGCTCACGTATGCGCTCTCGGGTACTGAAATTTGGCACCGTTTGATTTAACGTGAATCGGTCCTCGGTAGTACTGACGTTATCATTCCTCATCTCATGTTCCAATAACAGAGTCCAATAAAGACCAGAGGCTGGAATGGTTTTTCACTCTTTACTGGATTCCTTCTGGTCGAGTTGAACAAACTGTAGAAAGAATTTTACATAAATATATTCCAATCGTACAAATGTGAAATTGTGAAAATGTTGCCAGTTTTACAGTACTCTGTACTATACTACTACTACTACTACTATACTGTTCTCTCAGTACAATGTAATATTTTGTGATAAGCATGCATACCAATATCTCTGCCAAAACGAACATTTAAATGTATCTGAACAAACCATGAGCCAAATTAAATATGGAAAATGTTGCAGCTGACATGTGAAGCTTGTCAATTTACGCACCCTGTTAGTTCAAGATAAGATAAGAAAGACTTTATTAATCCCACACTGGGGAAATTCCTGTGCTACAGCAGCTCAAAGAAAACACGCACATCAGAATAACACAAATACACATTAAGTAGACATAGGAGAAAAAATATACATAAAGTATAGGAAATGGAAATGGAAAAATAGAATAGAATTAGTTATAATAAAACAACCATATTTACACAATAAACACCCTTATATAAACAGACAGTATATAAACACAGATATACCGATTGAGTAAGGTGCGGATGAATAGAGATGACATATTGCACAGTTGGAGGTAGCAAAGAGTGATAAATAGATAAATGTGCATTGTGCAGAATGTTGTCCAGAGATGGCTCATATTGCAGAAACAGCTAGCAGTGCTACATTATGATGTTGTATTAAAGAGTCTGACTGCTGCTGGAATGAAGGACCTGCGGTAGCGCTCCTTCTTGCACTGATGGTGCAGCAGTCTGCTGCTGAAGGAGCTGCTCAGGGAACTCCCAGTCTCATGTAAGGGGTGAGAGGTGTTGCCCATGATTGATGCCAGCCTGGCTAACACCCTCCTCTCCCCCACCTCCTCTATGGTGTCCAGAGGGCAGACCAGAACAGAGCTAGTCCTCTTCACCAGTCTGTTTAGCCTTTTTCTTTCCCTCTCTGTGCTCCCAGCTCCCCAGCAGGCTACTGCATAAAAGATTGCAGATGCAACCACAGAGTCATAAAATGTTTTTAACACAGTCCTGCACACACCAAAGGACCTCAGCCTCCTCAGCAGGTGTACAGGACGTCTGTGTTTTTGGACCAGTCCAGTTTATTGTTGAGGTGAACGCCCAGATGTTTGTATGTCTCCACCATCTCAATGTCGACACCCTGGATGTTCACCGGTGTGGTACCAGGCGGCCTCCTGCGAAAGTCAACCATCATCTGCTTTGTCTTGCTGGCATTGATGTGAAGGTGGTTTGACTCACACCAGTTGACAAAGTCCCCGATGACCTCCCGGTATTCCTGATCATTCTCCTCTGATACCCTCCCAACAATGGCAGTATCATCAGAGAACTTCTGCATGTGACAGCTGCTTGTGTTGTGCCTGAAGGCCGCTGTATACAGGGTGAAGAGAAAGGGAGCGAGCACTGTACCCTGTGATGCTCTTGTGCTGCTCATCACCACATCACACACACAGTCCTGGAGCCTCACGTACTGTGGCCTGTCAGTGAGGTAACTGATGGTCCATGCAGACAGGTGGGGGGTCAACTCCAGCTCCCAATAGCTTCCCCCAGAGCAGTGATGGTTGAATTGTATTGAAAGCACTGGAGAAATAAAAAACATGACCCTCACAGTGCTCCCAGTGTTCTCCAGATGTGACAGTGATCTGTGTGATATATAGATAATGGCATCCTCCACCCCTATGCCTGGTTGGTAAGCGAACTGTAGGGGGTCCAGTTCTGAGCTCACCAGGGTTCTCAGGTGTTGCAATACAATCCTCTCCAAGGTCTTCATCAGGTGAGAAGTTAAGGCCACCGGTCTGAAGTGGTTGGGCTCCCTGGGATGCACAGTTTTAGGAACTGGGACCACACACAAAAGCCGCTTTCCGACCGGAGGGATTTTTGCAGTTCCTAGAACATAAAATTCCTAGAACCCTTTTTTTCTCGTGTTCCGACTGGACCAATTTGGGGATTTTTAAGTTCCTCTGGCCGCAGTTCCTGTAAGTCTTTCAGCCCCGGCCGCTAGCTCGTCGCTCGGCCAGTCATGCTCAGAGACCTCACTGTGAGCTGGAGGTCTCTCAGACTGCTCTCGTAAATAAGAGGCTTTTATTTCGCCGTTGACGGTTCGTTTGTTTAAATATCACAACACATGTCCATCATAAGATTAACGGGAATCTGTGGTTAACTGTCTTTTCGGAGTTAAACTCCACAAGCGTGTCCTGCGACTCGCCAGCCGTCACACACACACACACACACACACACGCAGTCACACACACACACACACACACACACACGTCCACAGCGCAGCAGGCAGAGGCGGGGGAGAGAGAGATACCCGTTTCTCTTCGGGAAACTTAGTATTTAGTTCATACTTTTTTTGGTGTATTTGTTTTCTGATTTTAACACTATAAAGACCGTGCTTGCATCACTCCCTTACCCCTCCTACCGGTCCCTATGGCCACTTTGCCAGTGGCCAGTAGCCAATTGGAAAAAACGGTTTTGGGGGAGAGTAGTTAGTAGATCTGTTTAGAAGTGGACTTTTCCTATAACTACGTTCCTGTGACTACTTGGTCAGAAAACGACTAAAAGCAGTGGACAGGTGTTAACTGGGGGATGCTGATGTCTCAGAAGCCCTGAGAGGGGATGAGGTTGTCCGCTGTGGCCAGAGAGGAAAAGGTTGAGTCACCGACAGGTCTGAGGTCTGGTTGGAGAGGGGGAGGAGAGGAGGTAGAATCAAATCTATTGAAAAAAAGATTTAATTAATTTGCCCTGTCACGGTCACCAGAAGCAAAGCCTCTACCATTGTCTTTGTTTTGACCAGAGATGGTTTTCAGTCCCCTCCAGACCTCTCCAGACCTCCCTTGTGTTGTTTTGTTGAAGGCGTACCTCCTGCCTCCTCAGCTCTTCTTTGTCCCCAGATTTAAAAAGTCTTTTCTTTTCATTCAGCAGGGCTTTGAGCTCAGGAGTCACCCAAGGTTTGTTGCTGGAGAAACACCGAACCTTCTTCTTAGGTATGGTGTTCTCCACACAGAAATTAATACAGTCTGTAACACAGTGAGTGAGATGTCCTCCCCATGTGACCTACAGAGCATTTCCCAGTCTGTGGTCTCAAAACAGTCTCTCAGTGCTTCACTGGCCTCCTCAGACCATTTCCTCACATACCTTGTGGTGGGGGGTTGTTTACTCACCAAAGGTGTGAAAGCAGGCATGAGATGGACCAGTTTGTGATCTGAGCGGCCCAGCAGATCCAGTGTTTTATTGTCCCTTGTGTGGCATTTAACATACTGAGTGAAGGTGGGGCGTGTTGAGGACAGGGGAGCATGATTAAAGTCTCCGGAGATGAGGAAGAAAGTCTGTGGGTATGATGTCTGCAGCTGAGACACAACTGTGTGTAGGAGCTCACATGCAGCTGAAGCATCGGCCGAAGGGGGGATGTAGACAGTTATCGCAATGATGTGCGAAAGCTCCCTCGGGACGTAATATGGCCGCATGCTAACCGCTAGCAACTCAATGTCTTTAGTGCAGCACTGCTACCTGAAACTGATGTGCCCGGGGTTACACCATCTGTTCACAAACATCGCTATTCCCCCACCCTTCCTCTTACCGCACTCCTTTGCTCTCCTGTCCGCTCTCACAAGTTAAAAACCATCCATTGTAACCAGTGAGTCCGTAGTGAGTTCATTCAGCCACGTCTCCGTGAAGCACATGATGCTAGACTCCCGGTATTCCCTTTGCAGCCTGGTTAACGCCGTTAGCTCTTCCATCTTACTGGGGAGAGATCTTACATTCCCTATAATAACAGACGGAATGCACCGTTTGTACCGTCTTTTCCTCTCTCGGCGTTTAAGTCCAGCTCTGCATCCCCTCCTTCTTCTCCTAATTAGTTCTTCAGGGATCTCCGGTCTTTCAGTAGGAAGAATCCTAGTGTTCCTCAGTGCTAACAGCTGTTCCTGAGTGTAAACAATGGAGCTGCGGCCAAATGGGTCTCCCATTGCGAAGTTGTAAAGTCCAGAAAAAAAGAAAAGAAACACAGCTAATCTCCACAGTTGTACATCCATATATGCACATACATTGAAGAACAGTTTGGAAGAAGAAAAAAACGCAAAAAAAGAAATACTAATATGAGAAATACACTAAATTTCACCGAAAAGGCGCAGAGCTACCACTCACGCGGCGCCATCTTGATAAGATAAATTAGCTTAACTGAAGAATTAACGATTCTCCATTAAAAAAAAAAAAAACTAAAAACAGTATACATTTGATATATATAAAATATAATGTCTTTGCAGTACTTCCAGGCATATGTAATCAAAACTTCACCAAGGAAAGTGATGAACTGTGTGCTTGTTACAGACACCATTCTAGTATATGATAGGAGTATAGCATTTCATGCAGTATTTTACAGACCATGTCACATTTCTTTTAAAGTATATCAAAATGACGACTGATATTTTTCCACTTGAGTTCTTTTCTGTGTATCCATCACAGCAGCCTGGTCTTTTCTTCTGTCTTCCAGCTGGTGTTAACAGTTGGCCTTTTAGCAGTGGTGGTGTACCTCTACACTGTAGTGGCCTTCAACTTCTTCAGGAAGTTCTACAACAAGAGTGAAGATGGAGAACTGCCAGACATGAAGTGTGACGACATGTTGACAGTGAGTATAAGTGTAAAGCTTTAAGGTGCCGTAGAGCAGTCAGACACATTCTTAACCTATTGTTCTTCACTGTAGAACGGTAAAAACAGTTGACTTGGTTACAATGGCTCAAATATATTTATATTTATATTATATATGTGGTTACAATGTTACACAGCTCTGTTTACACTTATGCTCGTAGATCTTTTTTTGTTGGTGCGGTCCAAAAATAGACACCAAAACAAGTTCCTTCCGAGGCTATTTTGCAGAGGCACCGTGGCTCCGTCTGGCGCTTAGAGCCACCCAAGATGATTGTGATTGGTTTAAAGAAATGCCAATAAACCAGAGCACGTTTTTCTCCCATCCCAGAATGCTGTGTGGACTAACCAGACCCTCCTCCGCAGCGCTGTGGAGGAAGGTCTGGCAATGCGAGACTACACGTATGAATGTAATTATGCACTAGAACGTAATTTTGCTACTTTATTACTACACAGTAAAATAACTAGTTTCCATTCGGGAAGGTAGAAGACACATCAATGGTCAATCTATTGATAATCAAGCGAATGTTCGTGGTTCGGGCGGGACCCAACACACACGCTGCAGGAACGGGCGGGAGCAGAACATACACACTGTGGGAGCGGGCAGTAATGGTCAGAAATCCACCGGGAGGGGGCAGAAGCGGGATTAAGAAAACAGTCCCGCGCAAGTCTCTAGTTCTCTTTCCTATGGGGCGGCCCGGAGTTATAACAGGGGGGAACCACTGGCATAACGGCATAACTTTTTTGGTCTGTGTTCACTGTGAGCATAATGACAACATTTTACATTGGGACAGGAACAAATACCTGATGTAACATGAGAGTAGAGATGAGGTTAACTAACATTTAACGAATGCTTGAAATTAAATTAATGACAGATGTGGATGAAGGGTGGGAAGGTGTATGCTGTGTTTCAGCAAGTAGCAGTAAGATGTGTGGACCCTGGCAACGGAGGTGTAGGTGGCACTGGTGACAGCCACTAGGTTTGGAAATAAAGCACTGATCAAACCAAAAGCTATACTGGGAGCTGGGACAGGTCATTTCTGGTAACTGTGCAAGCAAAGCAAATGATCTGAAACTAAAATCTGCACATTACTTTTGTTAAAATATCTTTTTTTGGTCACCTGCAGTATTGTTATGTATACATGGTCCCACTTGCTACAGTATCTCTTCACTGCTGTTCTGGCTGCTAATGTCAGTAAAGCCTGTCTCATTGAAATTAGGAAGTATCCTTAAGGAGTCTGTCTGTAAGAGGGTCCAGCTCCATTTATGGACAGAAAGTCATGGGTCAGAGCTTTTAGTCTGACGTTGTTCACCCTCAGGCTCTGTATGCAGTTCAGCTGAGCTGCTGAAGATTACATGCTCATTTCTGTCAGCTTCTTTTCCAGGCATCTGTTAGCTTTTTAGGAACAGGATAACAATAATTAATTTTATGCAACCAATCTGGGGTGATATCATGATGCAAGCTCAATTTAAGGCTCTCAGGGTACAGATACAGTGATGATCCTGGATAATGGGATCTGGAATGTAAAATCTTTACATTTACACTAAGGTCTGGGTTTTAATGCATCTTATGCCTACCATCCACTAGAAGACTCTGAACAGACTTTGAAAAGACTAAAATCTGACACCATCTCACATCTAAAGACAATCATCTCACCTCTAACGTTAAAGACTGTCATCAAATGTAAAGACTGGGGCTCTTACAGGATCACAAATTGCAAGACAACAACTACATTCATTTTGAAAAATGTAACCAAGTTAGCTAGCTACCGTTAGCGTCAGCTGGTAACTAGGGAAAATTAACAGATTTTCTGTTCTCCCGTACATGTAGATGAATGTGTCTAGTACCCGGAGGTCTGTGTTTTTCAGCCGGTAAAACTCCCGTTGGATGACTTCACACTGGCTTCAGAAGGGTTGAACATCAGAAACTTTATTTCTTTTCTTTTTTTTTAAGATTATTTTTTGGGCTTTTTATGGCCTTTAATCGATAGGATAGCTTGAAGACAGGAAGGGGGAGTGAGAGGAGGGACGACACACAGCAAAGGGCCGTGGGTCGGATTTGAACTCGGGCCGCTGCCAAGGCCTCAGCCTACATGGGACGCACACTCCACTGGGTGAGCTAGAGGTCGCCCCAGCAACTTTCCTCTTTAGGGTTTAGCTTAGCATGGCGCCATAGCAACCATAAACAGAACTGGCTCTAGCCAGTTTGCTTCCTCCGGTTTGTTGCTGTGGGAGCGCACACATTGATTGTTGACAATGGTCACATGATTTAACTTCACTACCAAGACTTAAAACTTACAATAATATCAAACACTTTTGATTTTGTCGGAATGTCAAGACGGGAAAAAAGACTGGGACTGAGTTTTATGACAACCTTACACCAAACGATTGAGATGAGGGGAGCGCGTCGACTCTAGCAAGACTCTCAGGATTTCATTCCGATATTGGAAATTAGTCTGCGACAGTGGAATCGAATGAAAAGTCATTTGGCGCAAGGTCGGCATTAGCCTAACAGGTATAATTGGGTAGGAATTCTTAACATGTCATATAAATCAAGTCTTGTCTGTGGTGGTGGAAGGAAACGGGTAAAGACACAATGAATTACTGTGGTGATGAGGTTGTTCCCTGCTGCCAAGTCATCTGAAAGAAATACTATATAAGGGCTCTATGGTGTGTGTTTTCTGGGGGGTGGGAGGGGGCCTTCTCTCACCCGGAAATTTCAGGACACACTCTAATCCCCTATAGTCAGTCACCCATCGCATTCCATAGAGCTCTGCTGTTTCCTATTAAGGGGCCACGGGTGGCAGTTCTACTGGTCTACATAGGGGTCACAGGGGCTTAGTGGGAAAAGGAGATAGACTGATGAAGGGCCACTGCCCATGGCAGGTTTTTACTCTTTCCTCTCCTCCCTTTATATGAATAAATCCCTTACAATAACACTTACAGCAGGATGAGATGATCTGAGCTGATCGCTTCTTTTCTGTTCACTTGTTCCTCTCTTAGCCTTCATCTTTCTCTCAGTACTGGGGTTTTCCCATCGTCTTCTCTCTCTCTCTCTCTCTCTCTCTCTCTCTATCTCTCTCTCTCTCCACTTTAGCTCAGTTCTTCTCTGCATCTTGTTCACTTTACATACACCTTTCAAGTCTTTCTCTCTCTTCCAAGGTTTTCGATGAACACAGACTCATTTTCTTTTTCATTTTCTCATTTTTCACACTCACTTTTACCTTGATTTTAAAGTGATTATCGTTCTTGTACTTTGTTGCTCAAATTATGATGGTCATACTACAAATGTTCTTTGTGTAAACACACAGAACAGAAGCATTTTCAATTTGTGAGTCATACCACTTTGGTTCAGGTATTTTCAGATGTGATTTATTAGTTTTGGCCTTTTGACATCATGAGCTTTTCCAAAGTAATGACTGGATTAGAAGGGTATAACTGCACAGACGAAGAGCTGCTGACTACAAGAGACCCTATTTAACTTCTTTTTTATCTTTTACTGATGCTAAATACATAATTATCAATACGTTCTTTAATCTGTCCCATTTCTTCGTTCCTTTGACCTTTAAATATTACTGTAATTTAGTTTAAAATCCAGCACGTTACATTTCTCTCTCTCTCCCCCTCTTCCTGTGTGTCTCTCGCCCTCTCTCCCAGTGCTACATGTTTCACATGTATGTAGGCGTGAGAGCAGGTGGAGGGATTGGTGACCAGATTGAGGACCCAGCAGGTGACGAGTATGAGATCTATCGCATCATATTTGACATCACCTTCTTCTTCTTTGTCATCGTCATCCTCCTGGCCATCATCCAGGGTGAGAGATCCAGCACACGCACACACACGCACACATGCGCGCACACACACACACACACACACACAAACATGCACACACACACACACACACATGCGCACATGCACACATACAAACACACACACTCACACACTCTCACTCATGATCATGTGTGTCGGTGGAAAGACCAAACGGAATGGGCTTCTGTGTGAGGAATGTTCCTACACCAGGATGGCCTGACATCTGAGACTTATGTTGAGTCGGCTGCTGAACGGTGAGCTTTGATGCTGGAAGATGGAAGCTAAAAGACATAAAAAGATGCTCCTTCATTAACAATGCTCACATTTGCCTCTACATTGGCCATCTTTTTGCAGAAACATTGTCACCTCATAACCATCAAGAAAGGGCATATGAGCAGAATCAACAAGCCATGCAGTCATTGCAAAAAACACACTGAGGTTTGCCTCTGTGGAGCGACATATTTTTTCATAACTGCATTAGAGTGGACTGTTGCGCTTATTCCCTGACCATATGACTCTAATTAAAATATAAGTATTTTTAATTCATACTTTCGGGTAATGGTCCATATGCTATCATTTACTAGCTCGACCTCTGTGAGTAGGGCTGGGTACCGAATGCGATACTTTTTAGGCACCGACCAAATTTCCTCTTTAGTATCGAGTATTGAAAAATACCTCGTCATTCAATAACCAATTTCAATACCTTTTAGGAGTAAATCTCATCAGCGTCAGTGAGCCAATCAGCACGCAGCATGCTTCTACCAAGATCTAATAATGCTGCTGATTGGCTGTCTAACATTACACGACGTAGAGACACAATGGAAAAACTTGTTATGCACAGAGACGCTCACGTAGTAGGAGCTGAAAAATAAATAAAAAGATTTGTGCCATAATCATTTATTTTTGTTAAAATAGATTTCATAAAATTGGTATCGAAAATAGTATCATTCAGGAACCGGTATCTAAGTCACGCTATTGGTACTGGTTTTGTTTTTTTTGTTTTTTTTTAATCAAGGTTTTTTATTTGTTTTCACATTATACAGAAAAGAGAAACCCATATAACCAAACCTCCCACCCTCCAAATACCAGACATAAACATAAAGACACTATACATAACCAGAAGTCCGTAAGGAAAAATAAAGAATACAAGATACGTACTTTTTTACATTGCCATGTTGGGCTGCCAGATATTATAACATTTCCCACTAGACCCTCTGACTGTATGTTCTAATTTTCTCCAACTTAAGATGGCACATGACTTCACTTATCCAGTGGCCATGTGTCAGTGGAAAAACCGGTAATGAAAATGTTTGAACGATACCCAGCCCTATCTGTGAGTTGACTCTGAAAGCAGAACAAAGTAACACGAAGCAGAGTTCAGTTCACAATCTTCTAAAGGTTTAATGAGACACACAAGCATGCATACATTTTCTAACTATTTATCTAACATTCTCTAATTATTTTCTAATCGCTCCATTCACTCAGATGACGTGAGAGTAGATAGATAAGAAAGAGGCTTCAGAGGAAAGGAGGATTGGTTCAAAGTGGGTTCATACAGATAGATCTTCTGAAAGGAAAACAGTGTTGCAATTTATGATCCAAATTTATGATACCACCTAAAACAGATGAGAGACGCTTAGTTCAGAGTTTTTTACAGAATGGAATGTGACATATTCACAACAAATGATCAGCAGGTGTTTTGCAGTCTGCACATTATTATGACACTAATAAATGTGATGAGTGTTTACCTTAGTCAGTTCTCTTGATCAGTTGCATTGTTTCACGTCATACTTCACTGCTCATTGAATGTTCTTCGAATAGATCAAAACCGCTGTGTCTGTTCTGTACTGAGGTTGACGAATGCCGTGTATTTGTACTATATGTTCCGATCTGGTCTAATTTGGTAAATATCTGGGTATCTTATGACCACTACGAGCAACAGGACTTTTTACAGCCGGCACAGGTGAATCTAATAACATTAATGATGACTGTGTTACACTTACTCAGTGTTGTAATGTAACAAAGTACAAACTTTTACTTTTACTCCACTACATTTCCTGAATAAAATGTATACTTTTAATCCGATACATTTCCCCTAAGCATCTCAATTACTTGCTACTACAAAATAAAATCAGAAGAAGTTTGTTAGACTGGAAAAAAGCAGGTTTGGCGAATCATTGCTCCTAGATTGCAAGTTAATGCATGCTCCATTCCAGTTGGTGACGCTATCCCTGTTTGTTGCCAAGTGCCAAAACCATAGGCCAAAACTAAAGAAGAAGAGGAGGAAGCATAATAACTGATAGTGTCATGGAAGCACCTGGTGCCATGGTAACAGGCGATGATCACCTCGACGACAGCGGTGAATGGGCTGCTAAGGAAGATAACAGTACACACCTGTGGCTGTATTTGCAAAAAAATGCTTTCGTACGTCGGAGTGAAAGATTCTTCTTCACAAAAAAATGAAAATTCTGTTTTTCTCTTTGTTAATGTGGACACCCTGAATATCATGCTTTACTATAAGGAAGCCACAATAATGTTCATAATCAACAATTTTTTAACTTTTACTTCTAATAATTAACTACATTTACTATCAGAAAATGACTTTTGATTCTTAGTACAGTACATATCAGATACTTTAAGACTTTTACTCAAGTAATATTCTAAAAGGTGACTTTAACTTCTCTACCAAAGTCATTTTCTAGTAAGGTACTTGTACTTTTACTCAGGTATTGTTATATACATGTATAAGTACTTTATACAAGACTGCACTTAATGATGCCAGTGAACCAGTGTGCATAATGGCCCCGAAACAACTAAATGGAATGCAGCCATTATTGATATTAATTTCCTGTTTTTCTACTCTTGACATATTTTGGGCCTATATTGTCTTTTTGTTTTGTCGTTTATATTCCAGGATTACCTGGAGCTTACATCGGTCAAATATGATATTTCAAGCTTCACATTTCATATTCTAAGCTTTGGAATGGCATTGTTTTAATAAGGCTGCATCTAATATTCTGTCTTTGTTTTACATAAACCCAAATAAAGCTGTGATCATTATCATGATAGTAATATGTAGGGCTGGGTGGTATATCGACTTTTTAAGGTATGTACAGTATATCGATAGATTTTCACACAAGATATGAGATACTGTTTATATCGATATAGTTAGATGTTGCGTAACTGGTAATTTTCTGTTGGTGCGGCCGCCAAATACACCGAAGAATGGCAGTTAGTGCCTCAGTTCTATGAGCCGGTGAGACAGCGCCTGGACTTGGGCGAGAGATAAAAGGGCTGGTTGCATCTCACATGTGGCTTTGACTTACAAAAGAACTTTTAGCTCACTTTGTAGAAATTCCTGAGATATCTATCGTGTATCGCTATTCAGCTGAAAAACACCGAGACATGATTTTGGTCCATATCACCCAGCCCTACTGTAGTAATATAAAGACTGTAACATAGAGACCCAGTGCTATTAAAGGTATATTGGATAAAACCAAAGACTTGTGGTTTTACGGTGGTTGTGGATGTAGTTAACTTGTACTCCATTTGAACATTCTAGGGTTAATCATTGATGCTTTTGGAGAGCTGAGGGACCAGCAGGAACAAGTGAAAGAAGACATGGAGGTAAAAAGACACACTCGCACAAAACAATGCAGTATTATGCAGCACATGAATGACAGGAAATGCACACTGCCAGATTTTTCACATTCAGGTACAGGTTGCAATTTGACAGCCAATGATGTTCTGTGTAATGATAATCCCATAACTCTTGCATGTTTCTCTTCCAGACCAAATGTTTTATCTGTGGAATAGGTAACGACTACTTTGACACAGTCCCACATGGCTTTGAAACGCACACGCTACAGGAGCACAACCTAGCCAACTACCTGTAAGTACATCTGGAGTTTGTGTGTGTTTTTATGTGTGTACTTGTACCTCTAACGTAGTGCCAACCAATTATGCCTGTCTTATGCAATACACCTGATTAGAAGACTCAACAAGTTTTTGGAGCGATTACACACAAATCATTTAAACAGTAGTGTAGCTGTTTGAGGTTCCTTGTACTCAGCAACTGCAGGATTCTGGGAGCTTTTTGTGGAATTGTTGTTTTGCCCAATTTATGGAAAAAGATTCATGGAACAACCGAGCTTTGGGCTCGGTGTTGATAGTGCAACTCGAAAGTAGTAAGGGTTGGATTTAATTTAACATCAGGCTCTGATGTGTGTTTGTGAATGTGTGATAATATTGTCAGTGTTTTTTTCTAAAGTGTGTGTGTGTGTGTGTGTGTGTGTGTGTGTGTGTGTGTGTGTGTGTGTGTGTGTGTGTTTCAGATTCTTTGTGATGTATCTCATCAACAAAGACGAAACAGAGCACACAGGCCAGGTAATGTTCCTTTGGTCTCAGTAAATATGCATCACTGTGATATTGTAATGTGGTTAGTACAGCTCAGCTTCAAACTTTCCCTCAGTGTCTCTGATCCAGTGTTAAAGCCTCAGTATGCTTAAACAAAGTGCTTCTCAGATCCTCTTACAGCATCTGAAACCCCTTTCCAATGGTGGAATATGTATGATGGCAGGCTTGTCGCCTTGGCGTTGAGTTTGGAACAGGTAGAAACACTTAAAGGTCCTAGGACATGATGCTTTTTGGATGCTTTTATATAGGCCTTAGTGGTCCCCTAATACTGTATCTGAAGTCTCTTTTATATAGACCTTAGTGGTCCTCTAATACTGTATCTGAAGTCTCTTTTATATAGGCCTTAGTGGTCCCCTAATACTGTATCTGAAGTCTCTTTATATAGACCTTAGTGGTCTCCTAATACTGTATCTGAAGTCTCTTTATATAGACCTTAGTGGTCCCCTAATACTGTATCTGAAGTCTCTTTCCCTAAATTCAGCCTTGGTGCAGAATTACAGCCACTAGAGCCAGTCCCACAATGATCCTTAGGATGTGCCATTTCTGTGTCTGTAGCTTTAAATGCTATTGAGGAGGTGAGGGGGGGGGGGGGCAAGGTGGAGGGTGGGGGTGTGGCCTTGACCAACTGCTACTTTCCTTGTTTGAAAGCCATGATGTCTCTCTCTCTCTCACGGGTGGGCCAAATTCTCTGGGTGGACAAAGCAGAGAAAGGGGAGGTAACCTTTCCCCTTATGATGTCATAAAGGGAAGATTCCAGATCGGCCCATCTGAGCTTTCATTTTCTCAAAGGCAGACCAGGATACCCAGGGCTCGGTTTACACCTATCACCATTTCTAGCCACTGGGGGAAAAAGCCTCATAAAGTGACATTTTCATGCCATTGGACCTTTAAGCCCTATAGTACAAGCATTCTTTGAGAATAAAATGGGTGAATCTCCCACAAATTGCAACAGAAAATCTGATAAATGTTTATTACCCAAATGTTTATTGTGGCCGATTTACCGATTACAGTATTTTTCAATTCTTTCCACCACTTGGATCTCTTTGAACTTTTTATATGTTATAGAGGAGACTTTTATGAGACTAGATCAGTTGAAAGAGTTTCTGTTGCAATTTGTGTGGGGTCATGTTGCACTATGACACTTTGTTAGACGCATACTGAGGCCTTTAGTGGCTCAGTGTTTGAAGCTTACAGTGCTGTTACTAACCTCAGGAGCTGTCTCCAAATGTGTTGTCTATTATGTAATTCCTCCCTACTTCCTCCCATCTGTCTGTCTTAAAGGAGTCTTACGTATGGAAGATGTACCAGGAGCGTTGCTGGGAGTTTTTCCCTGCTGGTGACTGTTTCCGGAAACAGTACGAGGATCAGCTCAACTGATCTGTTCTCGGAGCAACAAACTCTTCCTTTTCATACTGTAACCTGTTCAAGGCCCTCTACAGCCATCTTCCCTTTGCTTATCCCTCAAACCTTTCTTACTGCTCTCTAAGGAGTCCCTGTTCTATCAAACGGCGGCTTCTACACTCGGCTCCACTTCCCAGTCGAGGAGGAACTACATCTCCAGCCTCCAGGTCCCGCCCCAAGCCTTTCTCCCAGCTCTTCCTCATCCAGACACTCAACTCGCCAGCACACTTTGTTTGGAATGCTTCTAACTCTGACTTTGTACATAGAAAATATCAGAGAAAATGCTGTACAATATGTGACTGGTGGCACGTCAAGGTTTTTTGGCTCAGATGTTGACTTCTTTGCTTCATCTTATTCTACACTCACAGTAACAAGCAAAAAATACGGAGCAAATGAAAAAAGGAAGGACAAGATGGACAGAGGAGGTGAGTGGAAGGGAAATGAAGAGATCATTCTTCCTGAAAGACTTTCAGTACAATGATCGATACACAAAGAGCAGACATTAGTATGGTGATTTTTACGTCTTTTCATGTGTACAATGCACGTTGCATGTAGGTACAGGGGGCGGACACAAAAAAGGAACACTTCTACAACCCTGATGTAATCCACCACCACCGCTCTGCAATAATCGGACCTTTGAGAAGCTTACATGTCAGCTTTTGTTAAGACTGTCAAAGAGGTGGTGAGGGATTTGATTTAACTCTAAGGTATCTTTTTTTTTTTTTTATTGTGATACATGTCACATAGTTTATATATGTTAATATTGTGTCCACACCCTGTACATGCCAACACTGTGTGTGAAGGGCTCCTTAACTAAGTGTTCATATCCCTAGCAACATGATCAATAGTCCATTTTGTTCCAGTAGAGCTGAGCCATAGTACAGACGTCAACAAGTCATAATCCTTCATCAGCTTGCAAGTTATCTACATCTTTTTTCTTTTAGTTTTTTTAAAGACTACAGAAATACATGTATTTTTTTTTTTTTTTTTTTAAGATAATTTTTTGGGGCTTTTCCCTTTATTTGAAAGTGGATAGATATGAAAGGGGGAGAGAGATGGGGGATGATACGCAGCAAAGGGCAGCAGGTCGGATTCAAACCCTGCGTCGCTGCAGGACTCAGCCAACGCCGCGAACGCGAACGCCCTTACTGGGTGAGCTAGAGGCCGTCCCCAGAAATACATGTATGTCCCCAAACTGGTTAAATCCATTATTGACATGTTTGGTAACTCTGAATATTATTTTTTTTCTTTTATTTGATCTTTTGCCCCGGTCGCAGCATGGCCTTAGGATAGAGATGTCACTCTGGTCCACATCAATCTACTGTATGTGGGCAACTACTGGTCAGGTTGCCATGACATTTACTGAGCACATGACATAACGATACCATCCGGACAAACCTTTAGTCCCACTACTGGTCAAGACTCTAAGAAGAGCTAAACAGTCAGCATGTTTGTTCTGTCCAATAGTATCGCTGAGTGTAAGATACATTGCAGTCTCTAGGTGTCACTACTGGGGCTTTAGACTTACTTTCATCGATTAATGCTACTTAGTTAGGGCTTGCTCCATACATGAGTTAATCAAATGATGTAGTTTTATGTAAAAGCAATACCAAAGCAGCAGAAAAGTGATTGGTCTGTTTAAGGCGTTATAGCTGCGTACAAAGTTAGCACATGCTTGTTAGCTACGATAAATGATGAGCCAGACTGGAGCAGCCCATTAGCCACAGCTGGAGGACAGGCTGAAGATGATCAATGTACTGTATGGATGAAAGCAGAGGGAGGGGAGACAGGAGGATACAGTGCCTTACTAAGCCAGGGGTGAGTTTTGCAAGCTGGAGGAAGAGAGGAATGTCAGAGAGCTTCACATAAATACAATGTAAAGACTGAGAGCAACGCCTCGAGCTGGGTGAAGGGGGTGTCTGTGAAGGACAGAAACATGCCACATGCGAGCACTATAGGAAAGTAGAACTAGAGATGGAAGGAGAGAGAAATGCCCTCAGGACTTTGTTATTGGAAATATACTGTAAGATTACTGGCATGTCTCACTGGGCCTTAACCAGTTTTGGTGCAGAAATACAACATTTGAAATAATTTCAAATTTCAGTTGCGCTTGCTTTATGCAGTGTAAAAAGGTGTGTTACAATTTCAAAATAATTACAAATTAATATCATTTAATCAATTCTGTTTGGTTTCATAGTACTGTCAGATGATCTTTAAGTTGTCTTGTAAAGTTCTGGGAAGTCCGATTTTAGTTTAAAATGACAGCAGCAGCAGATGAGGTCACATCTTGAGTGGTGACGTTGGACAGCAGAGGTGGCGTGAGGCACTAGTGGGAACTTCCCTCTGAAAGTTGAGGCTCTTATTACAAAGCTCTGCTGAGTACAGTACTGTGTAGCGCCACTTGTCCAGTTCAGATGGCTTCTTTTACCAAAAGCATACACTCATACACTCACAGTTGCCAGTTTAGGTACACCTAGCTAAACTAATGCAGTCTAATCCAACAGTCCTGCAATAATTCCTACTTTAATGAAGGTTATGATCTGATGACATTAGCTTTTGTTGAACGACTTTTAAAGAGGTGTTCATTCTGCAGTTTGTGGTGCTGTTGATTTGTTTTTTTTTTTGTTTTTTTTTTGCATTTTAATATTAAATCTACTCCTAATCTTTATATAAACGGTTGGATAAAATATTAGAAACGCATCTGAGTGTCAACAGGCAAACAATAGCCAGATTTATTGCTGGTTGTTAGATTCAACTGCATTACTTTGAGCTAGGTGGACCTAATAAAGTGGCAACTGAGTGTGGTTTACACTACTCTCCTGCAGAACAATCTCAGTGTGTGTGTGATGGCTGTTATATAACAGCATGAACAATTTCTGATGCTGCCATAGTGTCACTTTAAAGATGGAGCCATCATGTTAGCTTAGCTTCGTGTTGGTACACTGTGCTGCAGACACACATACTGTACACATTCTGTCTCTTGCAATATAGGAGTCAACATCGAGAGACAGAAATCCATCATACATGTCAATGTGTTGGATTGAATGCAAATTTTTTTCCTACTCTGTTTTAATTGTAACACCCCTCACTGACCGTGTTTAAAGTGGAAGAAAAGTGCAAGCCGTCCATAGAAAACATTTCATGACTTACAAAGTTTCACCTCGTAGGGTTTGGGTGCACAGACAAGGGCCGGACGAATAATTTTAGAAAATGATAATATCAGAAACAAAATGATCCATTTAAAACATAATTATTATTGCATCGTTTATTTTATGTTATTTTTCAACAGATTCATTCCTCAGTGATAGGTGTGTGTTGATTGAATAAATGGTAAATCTTCAACAAATATTCAAATAAGGATTGTTCATCTGAAGTTTGTTAATTTAATGATGATCTTATGCAATACAGCAAAGAGCTCTTTTTTGTATCGATGTTCTCCAAAAGAAATATCTCAGAAAAAAATGCCATTGCATGTTTATTATGCAGAATTAATTAACAAGTATAACAAAGGCACTAAATCTATGTCACCCTTAAATTGTTTAATAGGATTATTTAAGATGAATTAAGATTTCTGTATTATTGTATTTAAGTGTTGTGGGCTTCATTGTACCTCTTCAAGTCATTTGCCACTAGTGCATCCCTGAGAAAAAAAGTGGCTCCTGCTTTTCTCTCACATAATCATCTCTGTTTTAATATACTATAAGTCAAATGTTTGTTTAGGTATCATTTGGTTTTAAGCTCAAGCAATAGCCCTTCAGGGAGTGTACGGGAGACTGACCATTGTAAATTGCAAACAAAGGCAAAACAAATAAAAGCTTGCTTAACTTTGTCTCATTTTAAAATAAAATTATTTATTCATTTATTATCTATGTCTTTATCTATATTTTATTTACTTAAATAATGGTAAGGAAATGCAATTGAGGTCCTGTTAATTAGTTAACCGCTTAATCTTAAAGGTGCAATATATATACAAATATTTTGTTGGCTCTTTGCACAAAGCCATCCTTACATACATACAGATTTGGCTGGACATTTCCTACCACTCTTCTGTGTGTGCTGTCAAATTTCTAAAACGCGTAGCGGTCCTATTTTGTCAACTTGCTGAGAATGTACCTGTCCCGGGCTCGGCAGTCACTCTGCGCTTGGTTTGGTTTCTCTAAAAACAAAGTGACCATTAGTGAAGTGTGAAAGGTGAATCGAGCTTCAGACCCTGAAATACTTCGACAGTGATACATTGGGATCATGTTTCTCAGACCAGTAAGCTATGAAGACCCAAAGTGTTTAATTTTTAACAAGTTAACATAAATAATAAATAATCATATGAGCAAATACAGACAAAATGTATGATATAACCATGAAATTGGGAGATAACCCAATACATTTTTTATAAAAAAAAATAAAAAAAAGTGTGGCTTTTATTTCCTTTATTGATAGGACAGATTAAGTAAGGAGAGTGGGAGAGAGGGGGTATAACATGCAGAAAGGGGCCGCAGGTTGGGACCCAACCCGTGGCCGCTGTGTCAAGGACTGAGCCTCTGTACATGGGGCGCACACTCAACCAGGTGAGCAGACTAGTTGTTTCACCTGAGTAAGTCTGTAAATGACATTATGTCCAAAGAACTGTACATGAAAATCTATCATGGAATTTGCTTACAAAGACATGCTGCCTCTAGGGGCTGCTGAAGAGCCATCTTTACTGATTGCACCTTTAATGTTGAGTGAGGATGCATGTGCGATTTACATTTAGCACAGATTACTATACAAGTATGATAACACAGTGTCACAGTTGCAACCAACCAGTGTGGGTGCTATGTATATTGCATTGCGCTCATTATGCCATGCTAATGTCATTCTATTTTTTACTTTTTATTTTCATGGCAATATCACATATTACCATAACTAAGTGGTAATTTTGCTCATGTAAGAATAAATGTTTTTCCATATTTATCACAGAGGAGGCATGTTTAGTTTGCCACACAGAAGAGCATCATGTAGACTATTTGAGTACGCTGTTGCTACTTCTGCGAGATAAATGTATAAAGAGGGACTGAGTCTGAGTAATGAATGGATTTGCATGATTTTGAAAATAAAACTTTATTAACTTGTGAAGAGTAGAATATTCTTAATTCAACATCCTGTAGTCCATCCCTGCTTTGTGGCTCCTTTTCATAAAGAACATGCTATGGACAATTACATACACATTTATCAACTCATCTCTGACAATGTCTCGACAACAAATAATAATAGCTTTAATGAGGGGCCATTGTCTTGGATTGAATTACATTTGGGGCACATTTTATGCTTAAATCATTTTTTTTAAATGAGGGAAATTGTCTGTTTATTTGAATAATAAAAAAGGTTGAAGTGAATTAACAATCTATGAACTACTATGACAATCTGGGTACAAATTGGATTCCAGGCACTGCAGTTTAGCCTTGCTGTTTCCCTTTACTTATTTTGAGCAACCAATGTATAAAGCAATAATCAAGCGTATTTTTATCTTCTCTTTTATCAGGAAACATTCAATAGCTACCGGTATGTTAGGCCCTATGTTCCCACAGTTCCCACATTTCTAAGATCTTTTTCCAAAAGTAGGCCCTATGTTCCCACATTTCCTTTTTCATACGTTTGTATCAGATTTGATCTCTTTCTCCCAATTTGGTAGCCAATTACACCCTACCTATTATCCAGTAGCAATGGACTACAGATCAAATGTAACACTAACTCTAACATAGAGCCTAATTTTAAGAAAAATCTTAGAAATGTGGGGACATAGGGCTGTGGGACCCCAGCTGCAGATTGGACTTGTTTAGGCTATTGTAAGCTGTTGTTAAATGAAAATAATGAAAAAAAAAAAAAAAAAACTAATGAAAATAAGTTTTAAAAATGTTTTTTTCCCAGTGAAAATCTGTATCTGTCAGAGACACAACAATATCTGTTTAGATATTGATATCTCGATTTCTAGATACATTGTTTTCTTCTGCTATTGTTTTTGTTTAGCTGAGCTTAGCTGCTCACATAAATAAATTTGAACCATGTACTAAAATAATAAAAAAGCAAAGAATGATCTGTATTCAAACCGTAGGCTACCTCCAAACTAGATAGAAAAAGGATAAAGGGATTAACAGATGCAGAGGATTAGCATGAATAACTTTTTTCTGACCTTTTGCTGTGAGGATTTGTTTTAACATTCATGTCAGCACTTTTAACAAACAATATTCTTACTACACTTAAAGACACTCAACAAGTGTCTTTTAACCAGATTTCATTTTTATTCTACTGGCAATAAACATTAGCATTTTTTTGTGCTTCATCACCTTTAATTGACAATTTCCATTTCATTTTTATTTTCTTGGCTTTTAGTGTATATCTAACATCTTGCGCACACCCAGCGATGTAACCTATTTTTCATCTTTGCGGTTCATCCATCCACTTGAACAATGAACTTATTATGGATCACTGAGTGAGACTGTTTAACCCTGTGAATATAACATGAAATCAACATCAATATGTAAGGAGATAACATAGGCACAGGCTAATTATTGCTAACTAAAATGCTAGTTAACATTAGTACTTAAACTTAAACAGTTAATGTTAAGTCGAAACTGCCTGCGAACTTCTCCTGTACTATACGTTAATTCCTCTACTATGCAACAGAAAGTCGCGTGGTTATGACACAATCGTTAGCCTATTTTTACAAAAACATCTGCTACAGAGCCATAATGTGAGATACCAGGTAATGGAGCCTTTTAGAGTCTTTAAACTCTTCAGATGTAAAGTTATTCGCTGTCAAAGTGACGCCAAAATTAATCGGAGTCAATGGAATGCTAACGGCGGGTGATGGCTTGTTAGCAACAAAATGGCTCCATAGGAGGTACGCTTTGTGGAGGCTGGCTTACCCCCTTGATCCCGACCATGTCATAGACAGTAAAATAAATGGACAATGTGATGCCGTACATTTCCACGGAGACGAGTGAAGTATATTAGAAGCACTTTTCCAGTAATGGCTGAGCGTTACTGAGCAGCCTCCAACTGAGCTTGAAGACGTAGATGTGACGTGAGCAACCTGTCTGAAAGTTGGAAGTCTTCTGGTAGCTGTGCCAACAGAAATCTCAATCATTCCCAATTTAGCAGAGACGGAGAGCGTAGGTATATGTAAGGAGATAACATAGGCACAGGCTAATTATTGCTAACTAAAATGCTAGTTAACATTAGTAATTAAACTTAAACAACTAATGTAAGTCCAAACTGCCTGCGAGCTTCTCCTGTACTATAAGGTAATTCCTCTACTATGCGACAGAAAGTCTCGTGGTTATGACACAATCGTTAGCCTATTTTTATCGAAACGGCTGCTACGGAGCCATAACGTGAGATACAAGGTAATGGAGCCTTTTTAAAGTTATTCACTGTCAAAGTGACGCCAAAATGAATGGTAGTCAATGGAATGCTAACGGCGGGTGATGGCTTGGTAGCATCAAAATCGCTCCATAGGAGGTACGCTTTGTGGACGCTTGCTTACCCCCTTGGACCATGTGAATGCTGGCAGTCGGAAAAACAACGTAATCACGGGGGCGGTCCCTGATATTCCCAGGTGGCATAAACGCACCTTATGGCCACGCCAAGACTCGCCCTTCAATAGCAGCTCGATTGGTTGGGGTTAGGCATTGACCCGAATGAAGGTTAGGATAGCCGATTGGTCAGGGGATAGGACCTACCTTGCGTAAGCATGGACGCCTGGCAATAGAGCTCAACAGTCCCGCCCCTCCTCTGAGAGACCTTGGGTTCCGGAAGTAAATTTCCCATTAATTTCTCCCATTGACATCTGGAAAAATCCCTATATAAAGAGTTTTAGACCATGCCTTAGGCTAACCAGACAGTACGTGACTCAAAAGTATACAACATATCATTTAGAGTGAAAAGAACGAACAGAAAATCCCAAAAAAAGTCAAAGGTACAAGACTGTGTACATATTTTCATTTCAGAGCGAAGGAACTACTCATCCCATAAACCACCGCACACCACTGAATAAAGGAAGCCACGTTAGTTTAGCTAACAGCTAACTCGGCTAACTGCTAGCTGAGACAGCATGTAATAACTTTATAAGACCCTCAAAATAAAACCTCAAAATAACCGTTAAAATATATAACAGCTGTTACGTCAGCTGTAGCCTACTTTTCCCAGTGTTTAGTTTGAGTTAACGAATCAAGCTGTCAGCTAGCGGTTAGCCAAATTAGCTGTTAGCTAAACTAACGTTAGCTTCCTGGTGGAGGCTAACGGCAGAAGCGTGGAACAGATCGTGATTCGTGCAGTGTCGTAAATCCTCGTAAAACAGGATTATCATCTTGCGCATGACGGATCGTGCAGGCAGCACAGATCGGGTACTGACACCCCCCCTCCTCACCAGCATGAGTTCCACCAATCAGAGGCATCACTGTGGGATTGTGGGATTGTTCAGGATTGTGGGTAATGAAGTACTTATCCAAGACATCGCGAATAAAAGACATTTATCTCTAAACAAGGTTGGTGCCCCATGAACTTTTGGCATCTATATGAGCATATACAATCGCTTAGTCATGTCGTAGCTGGTTTTAAGTCTACCATCGACGGTTACGATTTTACGGCTTATACTCCAATTGTCAATGGATAAATTGCATTGTATTTTTACTTCCGGAACCCGCTGTAGGCGGGACTGTTAAGCTTTATAGTAGTTGTCGGTACACGATCTGTGCTGCCTGCTAGATCGCCCTGCGCATGTGCAGATGATAATCCTGTTCGAGGATTTAAAACACTGCACGATCTGTTCTACGCTTCCGGTCATAGTTGTAGCGGTCTGCCGTTAGCCTCCGCCCGGAAAGCTAACGTTAGTTTAGCTAACAGCTAATTTGGCTAACCGCTAGCTGAGACAGCATGTAAAAGACCCTCAAACCTGAAAATAACCATTACAATATATCGCCTGATGCGCAGGGTGTCCATAAAAAAGTGATATATTTCCTGGTTGAACACCATGTTTCCTTGGAACTGGATGTAAGTGACGATAAGATAAGAGAACAGCTTAGAGTTATGTTTTCTCTCTTTTAGTGGGCGTGTCTGTAAACTTGTGGTAATAAAATGGCAGAGCGCTTGCGCACTCAACATGGTGTTCAACCATTTACATATATAAAATGGACCAACAGATCCTGTTGCTCTGGACGGAGACCAGTGAAGGATATTAGAAGCACTTTTCCGGTGATGGCTGAGTGTTACTGCGCAGCCTCCAACTGAGCTCGAAGACGTAAATGTGACATGAGCAACCTGTCTGAAAGTTCGAAGTCTTCTGGTAGCTGTGCCAAGAGAAATCTCAATCATTCCGAATCTTGCAGAGACGGAGTGCGTAGGTATATGTAAGGAGATACCATAGGCACAGGCTAATTATTGATCACTAAAATGCTAGTTAACATTAGTAATTAAACTTAAACAGCTAATGTGAGTCCAAACTGTCTGCGAGCTTCTCCTGTACTATACGGTAATTCCTCTACTATGCGACAGTAAGTCTCGTGGTTATGACACAATCGTTAGCCTATTTTTATAAAAACGTCTGCTACGGAGCCATAACGTGAGATACAAGGTAATGGAGCCTTTTATACATTGTCATGTTTCTTTAGAAATAAACAATGGACAAATAGAGTCTTTAAACACTTCAGATGTAAAGTTATTCACTGTCAAAGTGGCGCCAAAATGAATGTCAGTCACTGGAATGCTAACGGGAGGTGATTTTAGCTTGTTAGCATCAAAATGGAAAAAAAGAAAACGTGAATGTATTATTTCCAACACTGAGTGTAGTCCTTCAGTGCCTCGTCCTCTGAACATCACAGGATGGCGCTAACACACAAGCGGCATGAAGTAAATTACATTGCGCCTCTCAACGATCATCTCACATCCTATTCACTAAGTACACATGGCAGATAATGTGTTCCTCAAAGTCTTGATATTGATTTGGGGACAATGACATGGTTGGGTAGCTATGCTTGTCTTGTTAAACATACTGTCAGATTATATTGTCAACCTTACACAATGTTATTGACTTTGAATGCTAGCATAGCCTTAGCTTTCTGGCTCGTAATGTTCCGTACAGTTGACCTTTTACCGCCGCTCGCTAAATAAATACTTCCAGGTCATGATTAAAATATATATACTTGTCATCTTCATTTTTCCCTCTCTCATCCCCGACCACCACCGAGACACCCACGGCATTTGTTTCTGTGTGAATCCACCCAGTAAGTTTGATTGATGCCCCCACAGCGCTTGACAATGGGGGGGAGGGGAGATGACTAAAGCAGCGAAAAAGTAATAATAATTAAACTTAATCTATGCTTCTCATAGTACTCTAATCTATATGAAGTGATTATTATGTCATCACAAGATGTTAAATATCACCATTTGTTGAATAAATGCTTTCAAACGGCAATGACCACTTGTAGCAGTTTTCTTAAATAAAGGGTCAATAAAGTTAATGTTTATTACAGCAAGTGAATATTTTAACACTTTGAATTCTAATTCTTTAACAGATTAAACAATTTGCTCCGTTGATACACTCTGTACGGAACATCGATCGTTGTGCTTTTGGACTTCGCGTTGAAGGCGGAGGCGTTACTTTTCCCCACTTTTCTCCAAAACTGTTGGTCCAAAAGACATCAATCAAAGTGTAAACCAATGAATGGATATTCCCTTGGAGAACGAGCACCCATACTTGCTTGTTTAGCTTTCAACAACAGAGCAGTACTTGCTGAGGTGCACTGACAGGTGAGCTGTCTGAGCCGAAGGGTTCTATGAACTGAGCAGTCGCTAAGCATGGAAAGTCGTATCTAAGGTCTGTTCTATTTACTGGAGCAGTGAACAATATTTGCATTGCATAAGAACCTTATGGTAACAAAATTATAAATGCAACACTTTTGTTTTTGCCCCCATTTTTTATGAGCTGAACTCAAAGATCTAAGACTTTTTCTATGTACACAAAAGAACTATTTCTCTCAAATATTGTTCACAAATCTGTCTAAATCTGTGTCAGTGAGCACTTCTCCTTTGCCGAGAAAATCCATCCACCTCACAGGTGTGGCATATCAAGATGCTGATTAGACAGCATGATTATTGCACAGGTGTGCCCTAGGCTGGACACAATAAAAGGCCACTCTAAAATGTGCAGTTTTACTGTATTGGGGGGGTCCGAAAACCAGTCAGTAAAAAAAAAAAAAAAAAAGAAGTTGCTGGATATTGGCAGGACCTGGAGGTCTTCTATGCCACACCTGTGAGGTGGATGGATTTTCTCAGCAAAGGAGAAGTGCTCACTAACACAGATTTAAACAGATTTGTGAACAATATTTGATAGAAATAGTTATTTTGTGTACATAGAAAAAGTCTTAGATCTTTGAGTTCAGCTCATAGAAAATGGGGGCAAAAACAAAAGTGTTGCATTTATAATTTTGTTCAGTGTAGTAACATTGCCGTCATGACTCAGGTAGTCTCGCATTGCCAGACCCTCCTCCACAGCGCTGCGGAGGAGGGTCTGGCTAGTCCACACAGCATTCTGGGATGGGAGAAAACGTGCTCTGGTTTATTGGCATTTCTTTAAACCAGTCACTTTAGTCATAGGCAATGCTAAGCGCAGGACGGAAGTATGGTGCTGCTGCAAAATAGCCTCGGGAAGGAACTTGTTTTGGTGGAACGTGTGTACGTTCAAAAGTAGTTTTAGTCGTGCAACAGAAAACTCCGATTGGACAGATAATCTAGCTAGCTGTCTGGATTTACCCTGCAGAGATCTGAGGAGCAGTTAACCATAGTCCTCAGAAATCCACCAGAGTTTAGAATACCAACACAAAGAAAGAGGAAGGGGACGGACATTCAGACGAAAAGGACATCCAGCGGAATTTCCGGCAGCACCGGAGCAATCCAAAAAAGCAGCACTATGGTATATCTGGTGATCATCTTCAGTTTATTCCTCATTCTAGTGTGTGTGTGTGTGTGTGTGTGTGTGTTTTGAGAGTTAGGCCATTGGCTTGTTTCAACAGACTGTAAAAAAAAAGTGGCCAATTATATGGCCTTGTTTGGTCAGGAGAGCTCCTGAAGAATTTAAGCATCTGCCCATCCAGCAATCTGTGTGTGTGTGTGTGTGTGTGTGTGTGTGTGTGTGTGTGTGTGTGTGTGTGTGTGTGTGTGTGTGTGTGTAAGTGACTCAATAAGTGTGACAAAACCCAGTGACATCACATGTTAAATGAATATGGCTTCAAAACACACTGTTGTCATTTTTAATAAACTGCCTACATTTTTAATATTATCAATAAAAGCTATGACCGCTCTTAGAAGGCATTCACACCAAAATCAGCCCTACATTTAAACAGCACCGGAGGCTGTGTTGGCAAGACATGAATTAAGATCCAGGAAGTCCACTTTGAGCAACAGATTCATGATCCAGATGGCGAACTTTTACCTTCCTCACATTACAAATAATCCAAGAATGTGCATAAATATATTTTTGATGCATATGTTTTAACATTTTTGGCAGCATGTTTGTTTCATCAAACACAAAACTTTAGAATCTGTCTTGTTTGTCAGACCTGCCTAGTGTGGCTGTATGGTTGCACTGAGGCTCTTCACAGCTCTGTCTCGGTTCAAATATCCACTGCAAGTATCTCAGGAGCAGAGCGCAGGCCTAATGCAGGCTGGGCCTCAGCAGCTACAGTGCATTTCTGACATTGATAAGTTTTTCTGACATTTTTTCTTCCCTGACAAGCATAATGAATACACTTTAGCATGTTTGAGAGTGATTTAAGATCGCTATGGTTACAGATACTTTGTTGAACTTCTTAATCAAACTATCTGGCAGGTCTGAGGCTAGTCACTGCAGACTCTCAACACCCTCCCCTTCCTGAATATGAGCTTCTGCCATCAGGGAGAAGATTAAAACAAACAGACCTAAGTTATCGTTTATCCCAACCTCTATCAAGCTGCTGAACTCCAATAGTAAATCTTAGCACAACGGAGCAAAGTGCAATAAATACACCAGCACTTTTTGCACTTCGCACTTTAATTATTACAGTTACTGTTGTATTGTCTGCACAGTCATATGTGTCCTCCTTTTATGTCCTAAGATGCTTCGTTGATCTTATGTTTATGTTGATTTCATGTTGTTCAATGTTCAATGTTTGTGTCTTAAAGCAACAGATTGTAGCAATATGCCCAAGACAAATTTCCCCTCGGGGACAATAGAGCGAATGGCTAGAGTGAGCTTCTACCATTGAAGTCTATGATAGTTTCTGTACACGGTCTTCTACATTTGCCTTTTTTTTGCCGTTTTCAAAATGTTTTTTTGCACCGAATCAAATGTTTTATGCTCACTATTCATCTTGTAGCTGGTTGGCTCAGTTCCAGACTTCGAAAACGTCAATGAAACAATTGAATGGGGAAAAACACTTCTGGAACCAGAGCTGTTAAAAAAGTGGGTGGTCACTGTTGAGCTCCATTAAGTGTATTCTATCTATTTTTGTCACGTCCCCTAGGAACCACCTCATAAGAAATCTTACAGTTACAGTCATGTAACAGCTCAGATCTGAGAGGTTGTCAAAGGCGGAGTCCAGTCCCACACAGTGAAGAGCCTGAGCCACAGCAGAGAGATGCATGCTGCATGAGCAGAGCTGAGCTCCCCAGCAGGATATCATATTGGATACTGGGAACCAGAGTGGACTGGTAAGTGCATTGCATTACAGTAACTCAGTATTTGGCTTTTGCTTTCTTGAATTCTTCAATATAGAAGTGCTGCAGGAGCACACATGGTCATACAGAAAGACACTAAGGGTATTTAACTAAAAAGAATTCAGGACTTTAGCATCCATAATTAATTACGAAAAAACATGAAAGGAATTAACCTCTTAAACTCTTGATTTTCATCTTTTCATATATCCCTTTAAAAGTGTCTAAATTACAAAAAACCCACTGATAGATAGCATCATATATATATATATATATATATATATATATATATATATATATATATATATATATATATATATATATTGTAAAGTATATATGCTATTTGTGAAGCATTTCATGATGCTTATACACAAAGAAAAATAGTAAATATAGGTTCAGTTAATGATTAGCGTATTTATTCAGAATGAATGTTATGCGATTTTGAAACATTTTGAATTTGTTTTCCAGGCCAGAAAAGCGTAAGTGACCACAACGGTGCAATTGGGCTCTAAATATTTAGTAAGTCTGTTTTTCTTTGGGCCGTCTCAGTTGTTAGGTTGAATAGTAACTGTGATTTGTCAGTCTATAGTATGTTAAGCTGATATCCCATTAGAACTTCTATCTCTATTGTGTAGTTAGAAGAAGAGCTTTGCTAAAGCAACCGGCTGCATTAATGTGCACTTGACAGTGAAACAGGAACCTGTTCTTATTTAAATCTTCACACATTTTGATGCTAAGCTTCAAGTTTGATGGCTGATTTCTTCTCTTCTTATTCAACTGCTCAGAGGATCTTTTTCTCTTTCTGCCCCTTCAATTCAGTCAGTCTGGTTGAACCATTGTACAGAGTTTTATTCTCCATATACCAAACAAAATAACCTAAAAGAAAGAAAGTAGTCTTCTCAGCCATCCATCTGATTGTTGATAAAAATCTGGGACACAATACATTTTTTTACAGTATACAGTATTTGCAATTGCAGAATAGTACTCTATAGTATATAAGCTACCAATGGGTTTCTCAGGTGTTTATATTAAAGATGCCGACGGGCACAATGTCTCACTGATATTTTTTTCAGCAAGATTGTGTGGATTAAGTTTACAGTGAAATGCCGTTGGCTTCCCATAATCTTCACATACAGCTACCAGATGTCATAGATCTGCTGCATCACCGCTAAATGTGAGAGACAGGATAGAGTAATTTAGTAATCTTAGTGTTATCCAGTGAACTGGTTTGTGTTACAGTAGGATACTAAAAATAAGATGTAAGACACATGGATTAAGTTGTTTAGTATTGAGTCCTGGCTGAAATATCCCTTTTTCATTACCATGTGAAAAAAGTCACTTGGATTTGTAATGGTGAAAATTCCATGCATGTAAATGGGTTCTTCTTGTAGTAGTCCTTGCATTGTTCTACATGGTTTGGTCAAGCTGCCTATTTAATGACAATCACAACACATACCATTGCCTCTGATATTATTAGCTGTTGTTTATGGTTCTATAGCACAGCTATGAACCAATCAGATTATTTGATTTGAGCTACCTGTTTTCTAAAGGCTATATATACAGTATATACATATATTCTTCAGTTTGTTTTCTCCAGCCCACATGTCAAATTGTCCTTCCATCCAAGATATTGAACTCCAAGATATAAAACAAATACACGGTTTACAAAATCTGGGCACACAGTTCATGCATTGGTCTTTTTTTTCTCTCTCAGCTGACCCCAGGGGGGCTCCGTATATTTCATTGGTTTCAAGTCTATCTTAAAACAATACCCATATATGCATTGAAAGTTATTGGTGGCTGTAATTATTCCTCCAGTCCATATTAGCCTTGAAGTGTTTCCCTTTAAAATCTACAGTCCTCTTCCTGTGCAAAAATATGCTTTCTCAAGTTCAGTTAAAGTTACACACATTAATTGGGTATCTTCCAAAGTTACAGTCTTTTTAGTACAGAATACAGTGTTGTGTTGCTCAGCTGACGGATAGCAAAACAAGAGGGGATTTACTTTAAAGACTAACTGGACTTCATTTGTAAATGTTAAAGGTGTGACGAGCTCTTTCTGAGTGAAGAGACTCTCCACCGTATATATGGAATAAGTAACAGTGTAACTGTTAGTTATACAGGAGAGAAGCTAGTCATTTGAGTTTATGGCAAAACCTTTCAGTGCTCAGTTTTCATTTTTTGACTTTCGATTGAATAAAGGACTATTTTTCCAGTCTTATTTTTTCATTGAAGTTTTCTGTAAAATAGTGTTAAAGTCTCGTCTCAATCTCATGAACCCAATCTTGTGTCTCGTCACACCCCTAGTAAATGTTAATTTGTAAAATTGTAAATTTGAAAACACAGACTGCTGCAGCCTTATATAAGCTGGGGCTGAACTTTCCAAGGCATTTTGGCTGAAGTTCTGTGCTGACAATAAAGTTGTATCGTATCGTATCGTATTTTGACCCCATCACTTACATTGAAATTGCTTTACGAAGGGATCACTTCACAGCCAGTGTGGGCAGGAGGAACAATTACAGCGACCGACAACTCTTTCAATTGAATGTGTGTATTGTTATAAGATACTATTGGAAAAATGTGACCTATCTTTTCAGATGATGTACCATTGTTTCTCCTCAGGTTTCTGTCAAGAGTTTGACATCAATATCATTTGTTAGTGTGGAGTCTAATGACTGTCATTAGTGAAATGTTCAGTTTTTCAAATTTGAAGTCCCCAGGAACAACCCATTGCTTGTTATATTTCATTATCCCACCTTTTTGTTCTTTCCAGCAATAGAAGTAATAATAATTCGGTTTTTTTTCAATGAATTTCCATACTGTACGACATGGAATTGTGAAATAGGAATGGATGGATAACTCGCTTAAAAAATGCATTTGATTTAATTTGTTTTATGTGTATTTACTTTTTCTGTTATGTTGTTGGTTGATTTTTTTCTATGTATTGTTATGGAACTCTAAAGTGTTCAATATTAATTTTAGCAATTATGTAATAGTCATATGAATAAAGTGTGCATAATATATAAATGAAGCAATGATGTGAAATAATGAAAGAAATTATTAAGTCTAATTATTATATTATAATTTTTAAATTTTCATTCATTGTAAATCAAAATTGCTTATTTCATAATTTAACTTTTCATGCCAGTGGTGTCCATGTCCCCACCACTCTCCCCTTTCAGCCAATCACACGCTGCCTGTCTCTTAAGCTAGCAAGCTGAACATCAGCTAGCAGATTTAGCCAGTTTAGTTTAGCTATAGCAACAACAATGTCAATTCTGAATCAACTATTACCTAGTGCTGTTAACAAACGCAATCACAAAAACTAGCATCTCCTTTTAATACCTATCTTAATAAGGCTAAGCTAGCTGGCTAATTTGCTTAGCAAAGTTGTGAGCTTTGTTTTTTACTTGGCATGCAGCAGCTAACGTTAGCTAGTTAATTCAGAATTACCTCGGCTGCGTTTTGATTCTAAAGCTGTTCCTCAGAAGAAAACACACAACTCTGTGAAGAGCAAAAAGACAGAGAGCCTCTTTCTCTGTTCAAGCAAACAGAGGAGCTAGCTAACAGCAACAGCCACTCGAATGAGAATACCATTTGCATTGTTGGTGCTCTAGCTAACAAGCGCTAACATTAACTCGGTTTTATATAAGAAATTGTTTAGCTAGCTAGTTTAAGAGAAAGATGAGAGGGCGGTGACAATGAAATGTGATATGAAATGAAATGTGTCATTTAATAAAAAGTGACAATTGAATTGTCATTGGGAAAATGCTATTATGGAATTAAAGTGTACCCAGTAAACTGTTATTTTGAAAATTTATGTTAAAATAACATTTTATAGTTTTAATAATTTCTTCAATTATTTCACAAATGTATGCATATGATTACTTATTTCAATTCAATTAAATTTTATTTATAGTATCAAATCATAACAAAAGTTATCTCAAGACACTTTACAGATAGAGTAAGTCACACTATAATTTACAAAGACCCAACAATTCCAGTAATTCCCCCAAGAGCAAGCATTTAGTGCGACAGTGGTGAGGAAGAACTCCCTTTTAGGGAGAAACCTCGGACAGACCCAGGCTCTTGGTAGGCGGTGTCTGACAGTGCTGGTTGGGGGTGTGATGAACAGTGGCAATAATAGTCACAATAAAGATAATGGAACTATGACTAGAAATAGTAGTTGTAGTAGTTCAGGGCGTAGCAGGGCACTGCAGAGCGTAGCAGGGTGTAGCAGGGCATAGCAGGGTGCGGAGCAGCCGTGATTTAGGTGCCACCCTAATCCAAGGAAAACTGGATGGAATTCAATCCTGGATTTTACAGGAAGCCAATGGAGAGAAGCTAATACAGCAGAAATATGATCTTTTTTCTTAGTTCTTGTCAGAACACGCGCTCTGATAGTATCCTGATAGTAAGGAATTACAGTAGTCCAGCCTGGAAGTAACAAATGCATGGACTAGTTTTTCAGCATCATTTTGAGACAGGATGTTCCTAATTTGGGCAATGTTACGAAGGTGAAAAAAGGCTGTTCTTGAGGTTTGTTTTAAGTGGGTGTTAAAGGATATATCCTGATCAAAAATAACTCCTAGATTTCTGACAGTAGTGCTGGAGGCCAGGGCAATACCATCCAGAGTAATTATATCTTTAGATAATGAGGTTCAGAGGTGTTTAGGGCCTAGCACAAAAACTTCAGTTTTGTGTGAGTTTAACATCAGAAAATTGTAGGTCATCCATGATTTTATATTTTTAATGCATGCTTGAAGTTTAGCTAACTGACTGGTTTTGTCTGGCTTGATTGATAGGTATAATTGGGTGTCATCCGCATAACAGTGAAAGTTAATTGAGTGTTTCCTAATAATTCATGAAGTCTCTTATTTAATATTGAACACTTATGGGTTCCATATTGTTTAATGTGTGTACATTTATTCGCGTAGAAATGTAGCCCTTCAGAAAGCCAACATTATACAACATTATATTCTCCAACATTATACATCAGTGCTGAAGGCACGGATTGAAGACATTTTTCGAGGAAATATGATGGTTCTGGCTTTAATTAGTACAGCCTGTATTAGTAATGTCATCTATTCTTTACAGGCTATGCTAATCTATGCCAGAATCAGCAATGCAATGGAAGTTGAGGATTGAACTGTAAACAAAAAGCATATTTAGATAATTTTCATCATGAAAGAAAATGGAGCTACCAAGGTCTGCAGCAATAAACCCGCCGCAGTGTGAAGTTGATCGGTTGAACAGATATGTACGTTCACACAAACAAACACACCGCTCTTCAATTATAGTGGTGGGATACGGAACAGGCAGCATTATTCAGACGGACTGAGGAGATGCCAGTGTGGACAGTGGGACTCAAGGATACAAGGAAGAGCCTCTACTTGGTGCTGATGATGCTGTGATCAGTGGCCATTGGTGAAAACAGAAACAGAAAAAGAACAGATGGAAAACTTAAGAGATAAAAGATTGATATTGTAATACAGTAGTGTATATCCACGACGTTCCACTTCCAGGATTGCTCCGTTGTCGACAGATTTTAAATTTTTTTTCCGGCTGGATGTCCATTACCTTCCTCTTTCTTTGTGTTGGTGTTCTAAACTCCGGTGGATTTCTGAGGACTATGGTTAACTGCTCCTCAGATCTCTGCAGGGTAAATCCAGACAGCTAGCTAGACTATCTGTCCAATCAGAGTTTTCTGTTGCACGAGAAAAACTTTTGAACGTACACATGTTCCACCAAAACAAGTTCCTTCCCGAGGCTATTTTGCAGAGGCACCGTGGCTCTGACCGGTGCTTAGCGCCGCCCAAGACGATTGTGATTGGTTTAAAGAAATGCCAATAAAGCAGAGCACGTTTTTCTCCCATCCAGGAATGCTGTGTGGACTAGCCAGACTACTGATACAGTAAATGTTAAATCCATGCTCCAAATGTGAAATGTTCTAAAAGTTTAGGAAGATAAAAATGTGTAAAAACTTTATTGCCGTTCATTTGGGCTGGTGTGAAAGCTGACAAACAATCCCTGGTGCTGACTTAACAAGTGGACTTGGTTCATTTGTGGTATGAAAAGAGAGCAGATGAACCCCATAATTGTGTGACAATAGATATATTATTTTACAATATATAATTATAAGCTAAACTACTATAAAATCCATCTGCTCACAGTCTCACCTTTGTTTCAATTGTCTGTTACAATAGTAATAATTTACTGAATGGCCTTCAGTGAAAGCTATTCAGTGAACTATATGATATTGCATTTGGGATTTTTTACTATAGGCTACATTTTCATGATTTTTTAAATCTTGGTTATTTACCATTACCATTTACCTTGTAACAACTGAGCACGGTGTCATTTTAGTCAGTAGTACATTCACCACTTCAGTGACATTTGTTGTGGAATGAATGAGAAGCGAGAAAGAAAAACCTGAATACTAACCGTAACTACATAGCTACATGTGTAGTTTGCGTTGTACAATGACAATAAAGCTGAACCTACTGTGAATAAAAAGTATGGATTCATTATTTGTTAGTTTTTGAGTAATCCAATTCACAAGCAAATACCATGAAACCGTTAACAGTCAGTCTTCCTGCCATCTCCAGATAACGTTTCCCAGCCCCTCATTAACCCTGCAGTATATACAGTCATGTGAAAAAATTAGGACACCCATGCTAAAGTTGACTAAAAAGAGGAATAAAAAAATCATCTTTTGGAAATTGATCTTAATTCCTTAATTAAAAAAATGAGGAAAAATCCAACCTTTAAGGACACCAATTTTCTTTGTGAATGAATAATGTATCGTAAATAAATAAATGTTTTTCCTTAAAATACAGGGGGCATAAGTCAGTACACCCCTATGTTAAATTCCCATAGAGGCAGGCAGATTTTTATTTTTAAAGTAAAGTTATTTGATGGATCCAGGATACTATGCATCCTGATAAAGTTCCCTTGGCCTTTGGAATTAAAATAGCCCCACATCATCACATACCCTTCACCATACCTAGAGATTGGCATGGGGTACTTTCTATAAAATCATCTCTCAATGCAAATCAAACCAGCTATTAGGCTAACTAAAATAAAACCATGCCAATCTCCAGCTGGCCTTTAAAAATAAAAATCTGCCTGCCTCTATGGGAATTTAACATAGGAGTGTACTTACTTATGCCCCCTGTATTTTAAGGAGGAACATTTATTTATTTACGATACATTATTCATTCACAAAGAAAATTGGTGTCCTTAAAGGTTGGATTTTTCCTCATTTTTTTAATTAAGCCATTAAGATCAATTACTAGATTGTCTATTGTATTTCCCTGCCTTAGTATTCAAGCCTTTTTGGACCCTTTGGCTCTGATTTGTTTGCATAGACTGCATAAAAATTTGCCCCAGACCTTGTATTTCTGCTTGTTGCTGACACCAGCTATGCATGTGTGTTTTGGTCTGTATTCCCTGCACACGTGCCATGTCAAAGGTGTCAATAAATTACTCAGTTGTCTCATTTTTTAGAAGTATTAATTCATTTTAATTAACATTAATCTGCCACTGTCTGTGGACTACCTTTTATTTTATCAATTGTTTTTTTTATTTTTTATATCAGCGCTCATTATGTGTTTTGCCTCAGATTTGTTCCATTAAAGTTTCATTCCCTAAGAGAGAGATTAGGCCTTGACGCTGATGCTGACTTGATGCATTGTCCTCTGTTAGTGTCATAGAGTTAGACAGCCTTGATGCACACACTATTATATACTGTACATGCTTGTTTCTGCTGTCTTTTTACCTTTCTTGCAGACTGACCTTATTTTTTACAGCCCATGAGACAGACACCTTGATGGTCGCTCTCACTAGTTCTTAAATATACCTTCCTCTGGTACCAAGGAGGCAAATGTGTGAAGATAGACAACCTACAGTAGGTGGGGTTTCTGTGGCAAGGATTGGCGGGAGATGTTGTAAATAAGGACATTGTGCCTCCATTTGAGTTGCAATTCTTTTAAGTTGTTTTGGCAAATTGTATTGTATTAAAACTACTGGTTCTTACTTCTAAGTTTGTGGTATAACCACATTTTTCATGAGAACGAGTGTGACAAGGTGGCGTGTCACAGTATTTTGAACATAAAACATCCATTTGATGAACAGCAAAAATAAATCAACTTAGCACAAAAAGTAAGGCAATTTGAGTTTGGTAGATTATTTCTCTGTGGTAACAACGCTTTTTGGCAATACATAAAAGCCTGTTTAGTTCCCTTTCTGATGCCCCATCTGTAAGGAACATGCATTTGTGGGATGAGCAGCAGCGCTGAGTATGTGGGTTGCGCCCATGAAAAATTTGCCAAATCTTCTCTGCCATTGCCAAACAGCTTATTCTGCCATTGACTCGTTTGGTGTTTGGTGGATTGGATGATTCTGCCTACGGCAGTTGGGTCGTAGGGTCAAAATGTGGAGAAGACTCAGAGAACGCTATGCTGATTGCTGCACCGATAGAGTAACACCTTTTGGTGGAGGCAGTGTGATGGTGTGGGGCGGCATCTCCCTCACTGGAAAAACGAGGCTTGTCATCATTGGAGGCAATTTCAATGCAGAGAGATATAGAGATGAGATTCTGCAACCAGTGGCAATCCCATATCTCCACAGTCTGGGACCAAACTCTATCTTCCAAGATGACAACGCTCGCTCCCACAGGGCGGGGTTTATCAGAGACTACCTCCAGAATGTGGCAGTGGAGGGGATGGAATGGCCTGCCAGCAGTCCTGACCTCAACCCCATTGAACACTTGTGGGATGAGCTTGGGCGTGCTGTTCGTGCCAGAGTGACCAACACAACCATGTTGGCTGACTTGCGACAAATGCTGGGTGAAGAATGGGATGCCATCCCACAGCAGTGTGTAACCAGGCTGGTGACCAGCATGAGGAGGAGGAGCCAGGCTGTTGTGGCTGTGTATGGTTCTTCAACACGCTACTGAGGCTCCTGTTTGTGAAATGAATAAATTGTTAAATTGCCAATATGTCTTGTTTCTTCAAACTTCAATCATCCAATCCACCAAACACCAAACGGTCAATGGCAGAATAAGCTGTTTGGCATTGGCAGAGAAGATTTGGCAAATTGTTCATGGGCGCAACACACATACTCAGCGCTGCTCCTCATCCCACAAATGCATGTTCCTTACAAATGGGACAACATTTGAAAAGGAACTAAACAGGCTTTCCAACGTTATAAGATTTATTGCCAAAAATCATTGTTAGCATAGAGAAATAATCTACCAAACACAAATTGTTTATTTTTTATTCCTAGACAATAGGATGATTAACAAAGATGGTTGTAGCTTGGTGCTAATAACTGTATCAAAACATGCATTGGCTGCCATTAATAAACACTCAGCATCAGTGTTGGGAGTAACGCGTTACAAAAGTAACGCAATTACAGTAATGTATTCCTTTTTGCTGTAACGCAGTAATATAACGCATTACTAATTAAATTTCGGTAATATTATACTCGTTACAATCTCAGTAACGTGAGTTACAACGCATTAACGCAACATTTAGTGGTGCTTTGTTCTTTTTAAGAATTCACATTTCTTCACAGGAAAACAAAAGCCGTATTATTTCCTGTCTCTGTATACGATGGTTGAGATGACTGTAGAGACTGATACATTTGCGAGATGGATATTATTTTCAGGAGTTATTACGCTGCGTTGAAGTGAGCTGTCCTGTTTCTGTTCCCGTGGTCAGAGCCAGAACCAGAGAAGTTACGGACAGCATGTATGTCCCAACCATAGACTGTTAATAATAATAATATTATTGCTAATAAGTAATAATAATAAGTCTATGGTCCCAACAGGTGACGGTACGTCAGCGGCTGACAGATATAAACATGTCAGGAATTAATGCTGAGGCTTGCTACACGTAAATATCATTGCATTTTATCAGCCGTGGAGAGTAACTCTGCCTGTAGTGGAATGGCTTCGAATGACGACCAAAAATGCTCGTTTTTTACTGTGACCATTTACTGTTCAATATGTTGCAGTTTTACAAACAAGAAAGTGAACAACTCGAGCCTCATCTCAGTAAGCTAGCAAGAGTAGGCTACACAACAGACAACTTCCGTGTAGCCTACTTCAAAATAAAAGCACTTCCTGTGACGTTTGCAGTAAAACTAAATTACTGTTAAATAAGGTTGTGTGGGCTACCTTTTCACAAATCAGCTGTAAATCAAGTACTGCAAATAGTGAGTTTTAATCACACTATAATTGAACATTTCATTTAGAGTGTTTTAAACTAAACAACATGAATTTCTTATTCAAGTGCTATAAACAAACATTTTACAACAATGCCGCACTTTTAATTGAGTATTTTCATTTTCTCCGCCTACTTGCCTATTATACGTTTTACTTATCTATTTTTTATAGCTTTAGTTACTTTGCATATTTATATTAATTATACAAAATATGAATAATCTACGATGTATTAAAGTGGATAAAGAGGAGACTTTATTGATCTGGTGGTGAAATTCACAAGCTAGCAAGTAACTCAAAAGTAACGCAAAAGTAGTGTAACGCATTACAATTCAGAGACAGTAATATTGTAATATAACTAATTACTCTCAAACGACAGTAACTAGTAATCTATAATGTATTACATTTTGGAAGTAACTTGCCCAACACTGCTCAGCATACAGTATATATCCCTGTGGCTACAGCACCGTTTGCTCTGAATTAACACGATCTGCCTAGTGATAGTAACGTGGTCTCTTCAAAACTGTGGTCGCCACTGATTAAAATAGTAACTTTATTTTTGAATGAAATAACTCTTCACCCGAAATCTTTTTTTTAAATTAGAAAGAATTAAGTTAAGCATTATCCTTCATTTATCCATCTGAAATTCTATTCTATTTCTATTTTTTCTTAAAGATGTCCATTGGTCATCATGAACCTGACCTCCAGCTCTGATGGTTTCCACTTCCTTACCAACAGTTCTCCTGGTATGAGAGATCAGCCTGATACTACCATCATAGGTGAGCTGTCCATCTTACACTGCATTACAGCACTTTGTATCTTGTACTTTATAATAACTAAGGCATGCGAATATTGTGGTTATATATGAGTTGTGTGCATATCTTTTAAATCATATTTTTAAAAGCATTCAAAATAATATATTGTAAGAATACATAAATGAAACAGAATTGACTATAAATAAAGAAAAGTAAATTAAATGAATAAGAAATCATCTAAAATGGATTTGAAAAGCCCTCTGTGGTTTAAGTCAAAGGTTGCTGAGATAATGCAGATGTAAATGCTTGATAAAAGGTTTTAGACTTTTGTAGGCAATTCTTTCTGATTCTCGGGGACAGTAAAATCAGCCTTTTACAAATTCCATAAGAGACACGACATGTGAGGTGGTGCCTTGAATTGTGGCTTAATAAAAAAGTATGTTTCTCCAGGTGGATCTTACCAGGAGTTGGCCATATTATCTGGTGGGTGGAAGCAGCATAATGTCAGTCATGTCTCATGGCAAGGAGGAAACTTCACTGATTCACCAGTTAACAGGACATTACTGCTGCCAGCAGAGGAGTTTGACCCTTTAGGAGGACATACTATCTTACAGGTAACAATCAGCTGTGATTTTACTAAAACATAAAAAAATTTCTCATTTTATCAGTTAAGGTTAGTGGGTTGGTGCTTTGGTCACATTGTAATATTGAATAAGCCAAAACAACAAACCATTAATCATCTTTTTTTTCAAGTTTTAGACGTGTAAATGTTAGTATTTGATATCTCATATTGCTTACTGCTACAGTGTTTGACACCTAAATGGGCAGACATAAAATGTGTACACTGCAGGTTTGCAGCACTCAAGAACAAAACAGGCAGAGTAGTTTTGTGGCCTCACTGTAAATTCCATGGCTTCAGTAGCAAGACATTTTAACCGCCAGACAAACATTTAGCTGTGCTCTTCACATGACTGCTCCAAAAGCTCCAGGGAATTTATGGCTCATTTGAACTGGGGGTTTATAGTTGGTGTTCCAAGAAAAACTTTGCATTTATGGAAAGCTATGAGACTTGTCTAAATTAATTAATGACTTGAGTCTTTCTGTGTTATACAAGTACTTCCATAAGTCTGCTTACAGTTTAGTCATCCATTCATCCATTTTTATTAAAACCAAGGGGGTAAGCCTCTCCTCGGACCGCGAACCTCCTATGGCGCCATTTTAATGCTCCAAAGCGATCACCTCCCGTTAGCATTCCATTGACTGTCATTCATTTTGGCGCCACTTTGACAGCGAATAACTTCACATCTGAAGAGTTTAAAGACTGTATTTGTCCATTGTTTATTTCTAAAAAAACACGACAATGTATAAAAGGCTCCATTACCTTGTACCTCACGTTATGGCTCCGTAGCAGACGTTTTTGTAAAAATAGGTTAATGATTGTGTCATAACCACGCGACTTACTGTCGCATAGTAGAGGAATTACCGTATAGTACAGGATAAGCGCGCAGGCAGTTTCGTCTCACATTAGCTGTTTAAGTGTAATTATTAATGTTAACTAGCATTTTAGTTAGCAATAATTAGCCTGTGCCTATGTTATCTCCTTACATATACCTACGCTCTCCGTCTCTGCAAGATTGGGAATGATTGAGATTTCTCTTGGCACAGCTACCAGAAGACTTCGAACTTTCAGACACGTTGCTCACGGCACATTTATGTCGTCTCTCTCAGTTGGAGGCTGCGCAGTAACCCTAGCCATCACCAGAAAAGTGCTTCTATTGGCCTTCACTGGTCTCTCCCCAGAGCAACGGGATCTGTTGGTCCATTCTTATATACAGTCTATGATTAAAACAAGCTAATGTCTAATAAGAGAAAGATAAAAATCGTCAAAAGCTGACTGTAGATTTGCAATAGCTAGATTAACAGATGTATCTATGGTATATACAACAGCATAATGTGCATACAAATGTAGTGTGAGCAGCAGAAATTACTTAGATATATGATTTATATAAACAATAATTGAAGATGACCCAGTATAGAACCTTGTGGGATGCCTATAGCAACTTTAACAGCACTTGATTTGAAACTACTTCTTAAGTTCTTTCTAACAGGTAGTCAATGAAATCATTGATTGTGATAGTAAACCTAAAAAGGATAGCTTTAAAAAATAACAGTGCAGCAGTCACCATACCACAATCAGTAAGATTATCTTAAACTTTGTAATGCACCACCCTCTTTGATTTTTTCTCTTCTTACCTCTTCATCTTCAGGTCATCTTAATTGTCTTCCTCACTGGATCGCTTTCTCTTCTCACTGTTGTTGGCAACATCCTAGTGTTGGTGTCATTCAAGATCAATAAGGCACTGAAGACAGTGAACAACTACTACCTGCTAAGCCTAGCATTTGCTGACCTTACAATTGGCACACTTTCAATGAACCTGTATACCACCTACCTCATAATGGACCAGTGGGCTCTGGGGCCAGTAATCTGTGACTTGTGGCTTGCAATAGACTATGTGGCCAGTAACGCCTCAGTCATGAACCTGCTTGTTATCAGCTTTGACAGGTAACAGCACATGATTCATTACATTTTATGTTGATAAAGTTTGCTAAAATGAAGCTCATAGCCACCATAATTTATTGTTGGTACTACTCTAATAAAAAAGCTATATGATGACTGTAAGAAGGGGTTATTCTGATTGCTTAGCAGAGGTTATTTTCTGATGAACAGTGTTGTGATTTTGAATGGGTCAGAGTATCCGAATAATAAAAAGCATATATTTACATGTGGTATCATAATGGTATAATGTTGTGAGCCATGGAAAGCAGGACATATTTAAAGTCCCTAGTGTGGAATTTAAGTATTTCTGACTCTGGTGACTCTTATATATACTATCAAGAGAGACAATGTGGTGGAACGTAATGCACAGCAAAAATGCAGTCACTCTGTATGTGTACAGTTGCCTACTTTCATTCTGTGTTCTCTTAGGTATTTCTCTGTTACCAGACCTTTGACATACCGGGCCAAGCGTACAACAAAGCGAGCAATGACCATGATTGGATTGGCCTGGTCCATCTCTTTCATTCTCTGGGCCCCAGCCATCCTGTTCTGGCAGTACATTGTGGGTGAGCGGACAGTCCAGCCCAATGAATGCTACATCCAGTTCCTGTCCGAGCCCATCATTACATTCTGCACTGCTATAGCTGCGTTCTACTTGCCAGTAACTATTATGGCATTCCTGTTTTGGAAGATCTATCAGGAGACAGAGCAGCGTGTTAAAGATATGGAAGGTCTCAAGGGATCTGGGTCAGGTAACCGCCCAAGCCAGGCTCAGAATCAAGGAAGTGGTAGTGGAAAAGCTGGTGGAGAATGTGCATCTAAGAGCCAGAAGGATTCGTCAGCCATGCAGCGCCAAATGAGCTCTCAAAGCTGCAGCAGCTATGAACTAAATCAGCTGGCTTCAGAGAAGAAAAACAAGGACAATGTCAGCATACAAGGAGGAACGGGAAGCAGAGGGAGGTGTGGCGCATTCTGCTTCCAGTTTTCATCACTGCTGCCAGGTCGCCATGCATCCAAGAGGTCGGTCAACACCACGACAACTACAGTGGGTGAAGCAGAGCAGAGCAGCTGTGACAGCTTTAACAACAATGAAGTTGGAGCCTCTGGGGACCAGTCAGGTTCAGAGGATGAAGCTGATGGAGCAGACCCATCAAAATCTCCAACAGGTTGGACATAACAGTACTAAGTGATCTTGTTTGCATGATGTATATAAAAATAATACAAATATACAAATTGCCTTATCTATCTATCTATCTATCTATCTAGATGGTAAAAAATCTAGAAAGGTGAAAAACAACAAAGATAAAGGATCATCATCTTCCAAAAGTCGAAAAGGTTCACAATCAAACCCTGTCACCTCATCACCTGCCGACCAATCACCTGCAGCTATCACCATGAAGGACGCAGCGATGGCCAAACGTTTCGCCTCTAAGGCCAAGACAGAGATCAGCAAGCGTAAGAATGAAAAAAAGGCAAATGAAAAGAAAGCAGCACGGACACTCAGTGCCATCCTCTTCGTCTTCATCATGACGTGGCTACCATACAATATCATGGTGTTGGTCAACACTTTCTGTCAGGACTGTATTCCCGAAACTCTTTGGGCACTGGGCTACTGGTTGTGTTATGTTAACAGCACAATCAACCCAATGTGCTATGCCCTGTGTAACAAGACCTTCCGGACAACTTTCAGGGATATCTTGATGTGCCAGTGGGATCAAAAGAAGAACAATCCTCATTTTCAACAGAGGAAGGCTGTGGCTTTCAAGAAAAAAGACCCAATGTAGAATATAGTGGCAAATTATTGATAGATATGTCTTTTAAAGATTTATTTCCTTATCTATATTCAGATTTGGAATGCCATATATAAGCCTTCTATTTCAGGGAAAAGATGCTGAACAGAATTTGGCAAACCAAAACTAATTCTACAGGATTTCTTTTCATGCTAGCAGTGGGGGCAAAGGCTGGTCCATTAGTCTGACTAAATTTGGACTATTCATGGTCCCAGAGCATAGAGGTCGATCCAAACAACTGTGATATAGCTGTGATATAATCACAACATATCACAGCCGTGAGCTGTTTCTTATATAAAACACATGGCAATATAAAAGTCATACAGTAGTCACATTCCAATTTTAATAGATAGATAAATAATCATATTCACAATAAAATAGGCCTTCCTGGGCTGGCTGGCTGCCTGCACATACTGAGGCGGTTGCTATGGAACGTTAGCCTACACTAGCAGCTAGCACAGGCTATTTTGTTTTACTTAACGCTAAAGGCTTAGTTTAGATTCACCAAAGTTACACAATAACACAAACAAACTAAAGATCGAGGCAGCGCTAGACCAGCAACTAACTGGTCAAGGCAGTAGTTGAGCAGCAACTCCCGTGTTTTGCAAGGTAAATTTATTGTTTTTGCCAATGGAGTCTGGTGGCTTTTAAGAAAGCATAGATAGCGGCTTCAGTTCCCCGCCAGAAAGGGCTGTCTGACGGCAAGGTAAAGCGCTGAAAATATTTTACATATAGCGTACACTTAAAGGGTTACTTTACTGATTTTCGGTGTCATGGCTGAGTGATACTTATTGTGCAAAGGAATTATAAGTCATAGCTGTGGCATGTGGTTATTATATAACAGCTATGAACCAATCATCATTGCTTGATTTGAGCTACCCATTTGATATTTGCCATTAAATTGGTGATCCATTCGGCTAAGTTTTTCACATTGACCAGCATTTTGGCCAATGGCGCCTTCGGTCAGAAACTGATGCTGGATTTTGATGATGTTTGTTGTGGAGATTCATAGTCTCCAGAGGATGAATTAAGTGCTTATCATCTAGGAGATCTCTGCTCCTAGACGATGAGCCAAATACTGATACGGCAGCAAGGTTTTTTAGTATTTTCTTTTGTTCTAACATTTTATATTGTGGGGAATAATGAAAAAACGCATAGCTTGTGGAGCTAGCAGGGCTTTTGACTTTGACTTTTCAGATACAAATATAAGCATAGATGTATTTATTATATGCTCTAATAATGGAATAATGTAGGCTAATTTTAATTTGGTGTAATGAACTTCTTAAAGGATGTAAGAGCCTTGTAAGATTATCTTTCCAAAAAATTGCAACTCAGATTTTGTTTGTTTTTAACACTGATGTCACCAGGACAATTTAGAGCTCAGCTTATTTATGTCAGTTTTCGATTTCATTGCGGTTTTTTTTTATTTTTAAGATTGGAAGGTGGGTATTTACATTTCTGCATTCAGTAAAAAAAAAATGATGAAGAATGATTTGCTATAAATGATAACCTGGATGTCAGCTATGACAGAGAGTCAGTTGCCAGTTTATTTGGTACACTTAGCTATTTTATTAAAACTGTTTTAGAGATGTCTTCATTCATCTTTATGGTCATTTTGGAGGCTGTTTGTGCTTTTGTTAAATTGTATTGCGTTATTTTGAGAGGAGTTTCTAATATTTACCCAATCCTTAGTGGTATAAATAGGGTGCATTAGTTTTTTAGAATGTATTACTGTACTTTTAGCTAGGTCTACCAAATAAACTGGCAAAAATACTCTAAATACACATATAGCATCACGACCATAACTTAGTTTAGAAATATTTTAAAATCTGTCTTGAAGTACCCTGTTAAGGGGTTGTAGTTCCGACACTGCTGAAATAGAATAAATTAAATCAGTAATAGAATAGAAGAGCATAGAAACCACCAATAAATGTCTGTAGATACCTTGGTTAAGTCAGGCGATCGGTATTGATTTATTATTATTATTCAGTATTGTGGTGTTTGAATGAAGCTGATCACAGCAATGTGTTGTCAACTAAAAATATAACACTGCGTGACACTGACCCTTATTCCATTTGATTATCTGTACATACTAAATACTATAGAGTTGTGTAATACTGTGAAGGAACATGCTCAATGCACATTTGAAGATAATTTAACAGAAGCAAATGTCAGCTTTCTGCATTGCTATGCATATTGGGAGGGCAGTGTTCAGTGTAGCAGCTGTGTTGTGGACTACAGACAAAACACACCAAAGCACATTTGAGTTACCAATGGAAGGGGAGAATAAAGGCAACATCTGGTCACCTAACCTTAATTGATAGAATATTACACTGTAGGTGGCTTACATGGGCACAACTAAAGTTGACAGTGCCCTGTTCCGTTGGGTAGAATACAATATTGTACATGAATTAACGTGTGCAGACGTATGTCAGTCCACTTGCAACGCTTGGAACACTGTTGCTTTCAAATTTGAAAACTTCCTAAATAGCTAGTCAAAAATTTCTCAGCTATTATTACTTTCTTTATTAACTCTGTCTTTTGTATTGTCCATACACAGCACATTCAGAAATGCTGTGATTACTGTACGTCTGCATGAGGGCCTTTTTTATGAATACATTTTGTTATTTTCCTGTGTGAATGTATTATATACACAAAACACTGTTAGACTTATTATGTAGTCTACAAAAGGGACATGGTATTATGTATTGCACATCATGATGGTCAATTTTGAATTGACTACGACTTGACATGAACCAAACACTTATGAACCAGATTTATTCTGTGCAAGCTGTGTTCAGGGTGAGTGATTGGACTAAAAGCAGCCCTGAGTAGTAGCCTGCAGTTAGTTGAAGTTTTTTATATTCACAGATCCATTCACAGTTTTGAATTGTTTGGAGTGAAAGGGAGTCATTTCAGCTTCATTGCTCTGTTGAGGTTTGCTTCTTGGATGATTAAACAGATGTTTAAATTGAAAGCCCAAAGGACTCTCCTATACACTCACTATCTACGCCAGAGTTTCTGCAGGTTTCACCAAGTCAAATTTATGGCCTTTTAAGACCATTATGAATGACATTTAGGACCTTTATCACAACATCAACTAAGCCCTCAATTCAGTTTTTTCAAGCCAAGTATCACAAAACTTGCACTTTTTGCATTTTAGACTTTTTAAGACCCCGCGGAAACCCTGTACACCCATGTGCCTTGTTTTGCCAGATGACATCAAACATTACAGAACACACCATCATGTGTGAGTTATATACTGTTTTGAGCTAATATATACATGGTTTTAAAAACAAAGAGTAAATACTTGCACTTGTGTGTTTATTCCTGTTTTAAAGGTTCCCTGTGGAGTATTCGACCTCTAGCAGTGCCAGTGCTATGGAGCAGATTTCGAGGGAGTCCCTGTTTTTGTTTATCAGACTCTGGCTCCAAATTACAAGTTTGCAGCACCCGTATCCGGGGTATTGTGGCTTCACTTTTGTACAATGGGAGAAAGTGGAGACGCGCCGTCTATCCTTATTTACGGGCTATGGTTTTTGTGAGTAACACTGAATGTACAAGAAAACCCCACAGGGCACCTTTAATTGTGTGCAACTCAACTCTGTACACAGTTTTCATTTTGCATTGATGTTCACACGAATATATGAGTTGAAGAGCAATAAAATGAAACGTATAACCTTTGACATATTTACCCATCATTGCTGAAAATATTTGTAAAGATACAAATATTCTGACATGTTGTGTTATACTGCAACTCTGGATCAGTGTGTCACTGTAATAACCATTGGGTAAAAACGGTGCAATAGCGCCATCAAGTGGCTTCAGGATTATTGTTAGTTGTCAAACTGACTATTCAATGGCTAGAGTTAATGCTGTTGTACTCATGACATTCATGACAGATTTTTCCATATATATCATAGTGTACCACCATAATTCCCAGAAGAACCTAAATGTTAGTTTTCCCGTCATGAGAGCAATTGTAATTAAAATGATTGAAATACTCAAAATAATACTTTTTCTACACAAAAGTGCAAATATATCACCACTGCAGTTCATATATATGGTTTAGTGGCAAAGAGCAGTTAATATTAGTAAGTGATATAATACTATCCTTTTTAAACATAAAGATCTCTTTAGGCACTCAATGATCAATCTAGCAATATCAACGATAAGGTAATTTATGGCAACTTGGTGGAGATTTTACATCAGTTTCTTTGGTTGAGGATCCACCAGTGAAAGTCTGAGTTTAGCCTTTTAAAGACTGTTGTCCTCTGGCTCTGTCTTTACACTTTCATTTAACTGATAATGATTTGCCAAGCAATGCTGTGCCGTGCTGTTACATGGTCCATATTGCCATAGCATTATGTTGGGCAATCTTCGTCCTTTGGGGCCAATTTAATCTTATTTAGCTTTAACCATTTAACGCAGATATTTGAACATACAACTTTAGTGCTCGATAGTGCCTTCCAGGCAGCTAACCCTAACCTTAACCCTAAACATAACCATTGCCGCGCTGCCTGGGAGGAGACGTTGGGGGCAAAAAACACCAAAGACCAACTTTAGTTGATATTAAGTGGATTATACAGTTACACATCATTATAGTCCTTGACTATTGCTGCATTATTGAAGTGTTGGGGAAGTGAAATGTCCCTTTGAAAGAGGTAATATTTTAGGAGAGAATGGCCTATTGGATCCATACCCTCCACTCTGTTGAGCCTTTCAGACTTATTATGTTTGCTTGTTGAAAATTAGGTTATAAGGAGCACTGCAATAATCTGGTTAATGTAAAACTTATGTTTACAGCTGATCAGATATCAGATTTTTCAACTTTGTTTTGAGCTAAAACTGACACACTGCTCAAATGGAATATTGAGTGTTATACAATAATGTTGATTTTTGTTGTTATAGTGAGTGCATTCAACCTCCCTCTAAAGGAACAAAAGCAAGAGTGCACCCTTCCTAAACAAACGAGTAAGAGCATGTTCAGGGCTACAGTACAAAAGCTAAGATGTTTTTTCTTGGTGACCTGGTTTGTGATTTTGGCCAAATATTACCAGCACAAACACAAAGTAAGCTATAAAGGCAAATGACTAGGGCTGGGACGATATGCTTTTGTCCCACTTCGATTCTTTCACGATATATGGGTGCCGATTGGATTTGTATTACGATTCTAGAAGTATTGCGATTCGATACTATTTAGTATTGCGATTTTCTTTTCTTCCTTTAACAAAAACAAACGTTGAATAATATACTTCTAGAGACAATATATCATGAGACATTTCTAAAGATAATTCTTTTTTTGTGACATTTTTAGGCATTTATTTCTGACAGATCAGCTTAGGCTTGAAAGGGGAGAGAGAGGGGCAATGACATGCAGCAAAGGGCCGCAGGTCGGAACCAAACCTGCGGCCGCTGCGTCGAGGACTGAGCCTCTGTATATGGGCTACCCAGGAGCCCATCATGAGACATTTCTAAAAAAAAAGTAATTGTTTTCTAAAAAGAATGTACATCACATGTCAGTCTGACAATTATTTGTTTATATTTTATTTATGTTCTTTCTGAATTTTCTGTCAGTTTAGCTGGAAACAGATACGATGTAGTCACCGTCAGCGATACTGTATAAACAGGAAATATTTAGGTGAATCATTGGTAAAAGTAAAAAAAATATCGATTCTAGGAAAAAATCGTTTTAAAAAAATCGTCGCAAAAAAAAAATCACGATACATGCGATTTTCGATTTATTTTTTTTTTTTCACCCCTACAAACAACTGTCACACGTCTGTTAACATGTGTCTGTTAAAATGATCTCCTTGTAGGAGGTAACTATGAATAAGCCCTGGGGGGGAACAAAAAGGACTGCACCCCATGGTGTGAAGGACCCTTGAACATCAGTTTGAACTGATCTACCATAACATTAAACAGAGCCGACGTGGATAAGAAACCCATAAAGTGCTAAGAAAAAAACTGGAAATTTGAAAGTCTACATTTTCATGACAACGCCATCTGTTGATGAAGATCATGTGATGGGCTCAAAAGCTCCAGAACAGCTCCTGAGGGGACTTTGTGGTGAGATTGTTTTTTTTCAACTATATTGATTATGATTACAGTAGATCATTCCCAAACTGTGGTCCGCGGACCACTAGTGGTCCATGAGGGTACTGCAGGTGGTCCGTGGAAAAGCAAAATAAAATATTAAATAATAGTTTTTTAACCTTCATTTTACCAGGGAATTCCTATAAAAATGAATATGTATATTGATATTGAATTTAAATTAAATTGTCAAGTTATTGTGTGATTACTAAAATAGGCTAGTGGCGCTCGGCCCTAACCCTAAAACCGCAAAGGTTTTGAAATTTTGACTATATCCAAGTGTTCTTATTACTGTATAGATTTAATACTCCATTGCTATGGAAATAAGCCTGTTGTTCAAATGAACCTGATTATGCCCTCGGGCGCTTGAGTAAATAAATAAATGAAATAAGTGGCAGCCGTGGTGTGCAGTAAACTTTCTTTTAACGAGCCTGTTGTACTGATGCAATGACCAGTTATAGTTTTAGTGCTAGTAGGCCTATTAAGAGGTGCGGATTAATTCAGGTAGGACTGTGTGTAGACATATTTTATTATGTGTATTATGAGGTGGTCGGCGAAAATTCTTGATTACAAATAGTGGTCCACACACATAAAAAGTTTGAAAACCCCTGCAGTAGATAGTCTGATGTTTTTTTACTAAACATTAGAATGAAAGATCTATGAACAATAAGTGTTATACACCTGAACGCCTTGTTGAATAACTGTTTTGGTAATTAAACAAATGTCTCAGCATATTTTTTATTAAGACTAAGCATTATAACTTGTGTGTGTGTGTTTACTGTTTAACAGAAAATGAAGGCCATCTTTACACGATAACCAGCATCCTGCAGTGATGGAGAGCTGCATAAGCGGTCCCTTTACCGGAGTTGAGCCCACACCCAGCACTGTGGGTAATGTAGGCAGGAGTCAGGGAATCATGGGAAATGTAGTGAGCAACTGTGTGATCAGCTGCAGTGACAGACCGTATGAGAATGCTCAGCCAAGAGGAGGGTGTACATTGCAAACCCCCCCCCCCCCCCACCCCCCCAGCATCAGCACACTGACACAGTCGCCAGCAGCATCTTTATTCCTCTCAGGTCTTTTTTTTTTTCTCTCTCCCATTCTGCCTCCCTGTCAGAGCTCCACCGAGCACGCAGTGCCTGCGTCACTCCTTTCAGCAGATGGAGGGAAGGAGGAGGAGGGGTAGGGTAAGACAGAGAGAGAAAGGGGAGGAGGAAGAGGGAGCTGTACGTCTCTCCTGTATCAGCGTCAACATCACTGCCACGCCAGCCTTCGTCACTAGAAAACAACGAGGAAGATCGTCGCACAACAGACCTCTAAAAAAACCATCAGCCACAGCAGCTCCTACTCCTCCTCCACCACCAGACGTGCATCCACAGATTAGGCCAAGGCGGTTCTACATTCCCCAGGCACAGGCATCTACACGCTCCCCCGGGCAGGAGGAGCTCTCCCAGGCATGACCTGAGAGGAGAGGCAGGAAGCCATCGGACGCGCGCTCTATCAACATGGGCAACCAGGAGGCTAAGCAAAAGAAAGCTGCAGCAGCATCCGGTAATGGAAGCTATCCTTCACTGGATGAAGGATGGAGAGAGGGAGGAGGGGACACCACCAAAAAGGGAGGAAAGAAACTCCAAGGTAAGCATGGAGGTAAAGGAGCAGGCAGCGGTGGAGGAGGAGGAGGAGGAGGAGGGGGGATGCATGGCACAGGACCAGGAAAAAAGAAAAACAAATCTGAGTCCAAGTCCTCGGTTTTCTCCATCCGGAAGAGAAAGGGCAACCTGAAAGGGAAAGGAGATGTGTGTTCGTCAGTAACGGGCTCAAAGGAGGACGTTTTAATATCTCAAAATGACGAACTGGACAACACAAAAACACCCGAAATGTCTGCAGATGAGCTCGGACAGTCGGACACTGAGCCTGAGAAGAAAAATAAACCAGAGCCGAAGAGAAGGGATGAAGATGGACGAGAGCAGAAGCAGGAGATGCAGCGGAAAGCCTCGACAGCAGCAATGTCTCCCACAGAGGATGGGAAGCAGAAGGGAGGGAGCTCGGGGTCGGACATGGATATCTACAGCTTCCACTCAGCAGCTGACCACGAGGATCTACTAGCGGACATCCAGCTCGCTATACGGCTCCAGCAGCAACAGCAGCATGGCGGTGTTAACTCAATTGTGGATGCACAGGGAGGGGGCGAAATGGATCTGAGTAACGGGACAGTTAAACTAACTCCTGAGGTGCTTGACCTGACTCCAGAATTAGAACTGGGGTCTGATGCCCTGTCATTCCTGGAGACGGGAACTCTGTTGGACTCTGTCAAGCACACGGACCAGCCACCAACACCACAACTCCCCTTCCACACAGAGGTGCACGAGAGGAGGGAGGAGAAGGAGGATGAGGAGGGGGGGGTGGAGCATCCGGATCTAAATGGGAAGGGGCAGGGGGAGAGAGAAGCCTCTCTTTGTGTAGCCACAGGCACAAAAGACCAGCATGCTTGTGTGCAGCAGCAGCCCCCTTACACAGCCATTACCATGGCTACTGCTGGGGGGGCAGCAGTCAGTCCTGTCACCATGACAACCGGTGGTAACAGCTTCCCTGATCTCACATTTGACAGTGCAGGGAAAACCCCAGGGGGCGAAGAGGAAGCAGGAGGTGAAGGAGAGGAGGAGGAGCCTGGGCTGGATGTGGATCTCAGTCCTCCACCCGCAAACAGCCACAACAAAAGTCCCGAACCCACCGAAGGGCTGAGCTCAGGGAACGTGTTTGAAGAAGGTGAGGGTCAGTTGGGCTCGGCTACTAGTGCAGAGTCCCTTGAGGACTGCCTGAGCGCTGAATCCGAATCCAACCACTCCGCTGCTGCCAGCACCAGCGCCTCCCAGGGCAGGAGGAGCAGCGTGTGCTTCACATCGCTGCCTGTCCAGGAGAGCCCCACGTCGGCCAAACGACTCCTCAGGTCCACCCACTCCTCCACCTCATCTAGCCCTGTGGTGAAACCCTACCCCCCCATCTTCCCCTACTACATCAAAACCACCACGAGACAGCTGAGCTCCCCAGGACACTCCCCATCCCTGTCCCCCTCCCACAGCCCGCTATCCCCACGCAGAGCCCACCATCACCTCCACAGGTACCTGTGCTGTTAGAGCTGGGCGATATGGAAAAAAATCAAATATCACAGTATTTTTGAACAAATACCTCGATATCGATATTGCGGCGATATTGTAGTGTTGACTATTTGTGCTTTCACAAAATATTAACACAATAAGGTTTTTGATAAATAATCATCAGTAATGTGGATATTATGACTAAGTTGGTAAAGGTAAATAATAGAAAAGCTAGCACAGTCTGATAAGTTTAGAAAATGACATCACTTAACTGTAATGCAGCCTTTAAAAACAGGAAAAAACAACACGTGTGTGATATTAGGATATTACGATATCCAAAATTTAAGATGATATCTAGTTTCATATATCGATATAATATTGATTTATTGCCCAGCCCTATGTGGTGTTGCAACATGTTAATTATAATAGATATATTATTATCTTTGATTTAGTTTTACCTTTGACGTGAGGTAATGGAAGCATGTATGATAGTAGAGATGTTTTTTTTAACATAAACTTGTATTTGGTTTTAACTATCATCAGGTAATGTTAATCAGGGTTGCAGATCAAGTGGATTCCCTTTGTTAGATAAGGAAGATAATTACAGTTTACTACAAGCTGGGACTTATTTTAGTAGTTTTGGGCATCATCCCTATCGGTACATTCTCACCAAAGTAATTGCTGAGGTCTGGGAATGTGGTGTTTCTAAAAAGATGTCAAATGGCATGAGACTCGATGAGAAACTTGGGAGACAAAATGGTAAAAAATATAAAATTATAACCCAAACTTCCATCACAGTTTAACTACCAACTTCCTGGTTAAACACTGACCTAGTGTTCTTGCTGTAGTTTTCTTGCACAATGCGGAATTATTAGCAACATTTTACCTCCAAATAAGGTTGTTTTTTGAACTTTTTCACGTCAAAGACCCCTAAACTGATACAAATTAGACCTTGGACCCCTATTTGATAAGATTTTATCCCAGGGTCCCGCATCTGATAGGACTTTTGCTTTTAGATTTTTCTTTACAAAAAATGAATTAAAACCCATGATCAAAATAGTCATTGTGTTACTTACGGGTGGACTTATAGTGGAAATGATTCCCCTTTTCGCTGGGGACCCCCTGGAACCCCCTCAAGGACCCCACTTTGGGAACCATTGGTTTACATAATCTGGCTAAACTATTGGCTTGTTTACAACCTGTCTGACTGACTACTTGGGTATCTTGCCATGTAGTGATGTCACCATGTTCCCAGAGCTCAGCAATTAAAACTTTAAAACCCAAATGTAATAAACTGAGATTGATATATGTTAAATGTCAAATATGTTTATTGATCAAACCTCAAAAAGTATTACAGGCTGTATCGGGAATGTCCAAGGGTAGCAGGTTTGACATTTTTCTTGTTTTTAAACAGTGCACATAAATTCCCACCTGTTCCGCCCCTCCACCTCCCTCTTAGTCTTCCCCTTTAACCAGTTACTAAACACGTATCTTCCATTGAACTAACTTACCCACCCATCCCCCTCCCTCTCGGCCCGTCCCAGTGTCCTATTCATTGTGATGCACAGGATTGTATGACGAGTACAGGAAAAGAACATTGAATAGGTAATTAAAGATTAAGAAGTACACAAATAGTAAAATACAACAAATAAGTAAATAAATAAAGAGAGAGTAAAGAAACAAAAAAGGGGGGGAGGAGGAGGGGTCAACCAATGGCTGAGGATAGATGGTTTGTATAAGAAAGGAGGGGGTCCCAGTTTTTACTTATTTCTTCAGGGATCCTCTGACAGTATGTTTGATCTTTGACATTGCCGCTTCTAACCAGGAATTTGTGCTAGGCGGCTTTGGGCTCTTCCACTGTAGTGGTATTTGACGCTTGGCTATCAGAGCAGCAAATGCACTAACAATACATTTTTAAAATGAACAATTATAGTTCACACGTTAAAAAATATAAATAAACTGTAACTGTCCTGGAAAATATGCTTTGAATTGAAAGAAACATTAGCATAAAAGTCACCTATGTCAAGTCATCACTTTAACAGGTAGATGAAGCCAGCAATGTTCTGTATTTCATGTCTGGAAAGGGTTTACAGTATATCTGCGTTTTTAACTTCCAGACAGCCACATTTCCATTTATCTCCATATAGTATTACAGTCAACTTGCACAGACAACACATCTATGTGATATGCATTCCTTCCCAGTTAGCATGATGATGATGCTTTTGTTGTTGTTGAAGTAACACTATTGCGTGAAAATGCAGAGCAGATCGGAGCCTCTTTCAGTTGCATTAATGTTTACATGGGTTATCTAACTAACTGTAGACTTTCGGGCCCGTAAGTAGGGGGGGTTTGGGTGGTTCAAAAGACCCCCCCCCCCCCCCCCCACACACACACTTTTGTGAATGTGTTAACTGACACGGAACATGTAAAAACTAACATCTAATGTATCAACAATCCACGCAACTAACTTTATGCACTCATAACAAAATGTTTGAGGCGTGCGTGCATAGTAAATATTTTCGGTGCATCAAAAAGCGTGCTCGTTAAGATACCAGTAGACAATCCAGCACAAATATGTGCATAAAAAATCACCAAAATGAAGTATTTGAACCTCATAATTAAATACAAAATGAGGGAAAACTGCAAAAAGGTTCACTTTCACCCCCCCCTTCCACTAGGGGGTAAATGATGGAAACCATTAACTGCCTGAAAGTAAAAAAAAAAAATGTAAACACCAAAGCATACTCTGAATGAATAGTCTGCAATAAAAGTACAAGAGTCATACTGAATATAGTTTAAAATGGAAGAACACTGGGTCGGTCCCTTTATTCTAAGGTTCTGTTTTCAAAGTAAAGCTAACCTGAAATGTCAATGTTGACAGGATGATGGCTGAGGGTCATCAAGTCTGCAGGCAGCGCTCTCGAAGTCTCGCTGGGTCTCTGAGTCGCTCGGCTGACTGGACGGAGGAGCTTGAGAGGAGGCTGAGGAGCAGAGAGGAGGATGGAGTTGGTTCAGGAGAATATCTGGGGGGCTACAGAGGAGGAGGCAGCCAGCCCCTCTGTGCCACCAGAAGATCCTCCTGTGGACAGGTTTCTACCTGCAGCTTTCAGGACGTCTTCGCAGGTGAGTAGGGTACAGAGCGGTCAAAGTTTCAATTCAGTTGATGATTGTTGTTTCCTGAGCTGAGGACAAGAAGAAAGCAGGAGACTAAATGTAACTCGTGTGCATTAATGGCTCTGAGGACACCAAACAATTGATTGTATGTTTTTAACCCTCATGTTGTCCTCAGAAATTTGGGTTTCCATCAACCAAATTGCCCAAATATAACATGGTTGGTTCCATTCAACGCTTTTCACAAGTAAAATGAATGATTAGTTCACTGCTTTCATTGAATTTTGGGTCTTTTATTCAATTTCATTGCATTTGAAAAAAAATTGTTTCAAAACAGTATCCTGACATAACAGTATCCTGACATATACCAGTCTGTGATCCACTCATCATCCTCTGATCTTAACTATTTGTCAAAATAAATCAGAATTTCTGCTTTTTTCAACTCATAAATTAGATATCATTTAATATACAGTAAATAAGGTTTATTGAACATGAATACCAAAAATATGTGTAAAACTAGTGGTAACAAGTGAAGTCGGTATTAGTGGTTTAAATAATAATGGTAGTGGGGAAAAATGCGTTCTCTGGCAGCTCTGGCAGAATGTATACAAAGTAGAAAGACTTAGCTCTTCTGCCTCAATGGTTTCGGAGCAGCTGAATTATCTCCTGTAGTTGAATCTTACAGTAACACTGAGCTTTCTTTACCTGCAGGTCAGTGAAAACATTAGTCAATTAAAGATCAATACATGGCAGGCATAATCTTTCTGCACACATTAAAAGCATTTATTGAATTCTCTAAAAATAGATGTTGAGCTTTGGCATGCTGTAGTTAGCATTTGTGTCAACACATTTGCCATCAATATGCTGTATGCATTAAGGTATTTTTAGTTGAAGAACCTTTTATTCACTGATCTTTGTCTGCTCATGTGCTGTTACGGTAATACCCTTTGTCTTTTGTACATTTTTCTCAAGAACCAGGATTTACAGAAATCAACAACCTAGCTACTTAATACACAACATGAATTTGTGAAGTGCAACAGATTACAGTTCAGGCCATTCTGGGCTTTTCTATCAGGACTGCAATGTTAAAATCTATATCAGCAGCTACATACTGTACATGTATAGTCACATAAGAAATCAGATTACTGTGAATTATAAGGTAGGAATTATGAAAACACATGCACAGCAATAGTCCAATTCCTCTAAGGTCAGTTTTTTTTTTCAGTCACATTTTACTATCACTTTACCATACAGCTGCCACATTCTTGCGTAAAAGTGCTAACTCACTTGACTGAAGTGCTCTTTTGAATGCCAGGTATATGAGAAGTCGGGTTTCTCTAACTTGTAAAGGGGATTAAAGAAACTTAATTTGCCTAGCTAGATTTTTGCTGATTTCTTGGCCGTGTCTACCCTAAGTTTCCAGCTTTCTTACATGTTAGCATATGCAAGACAAAGACAGGGGCAAGATGAAAGGAAAGATCATTACACGTAACGATACATCCTTGTATTCAGAACAATTCCATCCAAAGTCCAACTAAAACCGAAACTAACACAAAATAACCTCTAGATGTCTAAATAAGTCTGCTTTCACCACAGTCTTAAAACCGAAATTATACTGTTCGTGTCCACGAGGGTCTGCTGTCAGATCAACCTCAGATGGTGTCCGCGAAGGCTCATTTCGGACGTCCACTCACCGCCAATTTAATGTGACTCAGGCCCCCAGGAAGTGCGCCGGGCTTTGAAGCAAATTGAGTAGCCAAACAGTGGAATTGTAACTCCCGGCCTGTTACGTGATGCCCTCAGGCCAAACAATACTTTTTCCCATAAACTTACAGTACCAATCAAAACTTTAGACACATTTTCCCATTCAAGTGAATGAGAAGGCGTGTTCAAACGTTTGGCTGGTACTGTACATGGCGAAAAAGTTGGCTGTAAATCAGTGGATACATTTTTGGGAGTTTCACAACCCTTATGAAATGAGTCCATTCCATCCATTCAGTGCGATAACGAAAGTCAAGAAGAGCCTCGCAATTAAATCATTTTATCTCCATTCACATGTCTGAGTTTCTGTATAATCAGTTTTCTCTCATTTGGGATTTCAGGAAATTGCTTTATAAAATGCAATAGATTTTACTATTCATTAAAGCTGCACTAGGCAGAAAGCAATAAACGCCAGAATTTCAAGTAGAGTGAGACCTCCTGCAGCTCTCTCCCCTCTCTGTCCAGCCCCTTCTTCTATTGGACGAGCAGGGCCAGGCCCCCAGGAAGTGCTCCAGGCTTTGAAGCCAATTTGACAAAACAGTGCCAAACAGTGAAATTACAACTTCCGTGTCGGTCACTTGATGCCATGTGGTCCAAAAGACCATAGACTTATGGAAAAGTATATAAAAAGAGACGTTTTGTAAATCAGTTGATACATATTTTTGAGCATCACAACCCTGGTGAAATGACTCGTTTTCACGATCAGAACTTTTGATTAGTCTAGAAGAGTCACATAATTACGTCTTGTTGGGAGTCGCACATGTGCATTAACTAGGTAAGGACTACTAGCCAGTCAGAAGCAGAGTATGAGGGAGTGCCATGCTAGCAGCTAGGTGAGCAATATAACCAGAGGTGTCAAAAGTATTCCCATTCATTACTCAGGTAGAAGTATAGATACTAGTGTTTAAAAAGACTTCTGTAGAAGTAGACGTATCAACTCAAGCTTTTTACTCAAGTAAAAGTATAAAAGAACTGGTTTCAAAACTACTTAAAGTATAAAAGTAAAAGTAATGTAAGGGGAAAAAAATAATATCAATATGCTTTTTCAAATTAGACGGCGAGTTTTGGAAACAATGAGCTTGTGGTACTTGGGTGTGCAGAGCTTGCAGCGCATTCGAAAGGAATTGTTTTTGCATCCAACTATTTTGAAAAATTCTTCCAGGTACGGCCAGGGATGTAAAAGGGTTGGCTGGTCTTCCTGGGTCCCAACCTCCTCACTGAACGCTTGGTTGGGACATTTTGTTCGAGTTCTCTTGAGTCTCTGCCAAGGACATCTTCGTACTAGGCTACATATATCTGCTATTAACTTGCTGGAGTGTGACGTGAAAACAAGCTGAAATAGGAGTAACGAGGCTATTTTTAAAATGTAAGAAGTAGAGAGTACAGATAATTGTGTGAAAATGTAAGGAGTAGAAGTAAAAAGTCTGCTGTAAAATAATTACTCCAGTAAAGTATAGATACCCAAAATTTCTAGTTAAGTAAGGTAACGAAGTATTTGTACTTCGTTACTTGACACCTCTGATTATAACGTGTGTTACAAAGTGACGCACGTTTGTCTCTGAAGTAAAGGCTGGACTACAATAGAGCTGTTTGGGGCAGTTTGTGAACAGTGTTTTCTGTTGGAGATGGTAAGTCCCTTTAGGGCGGACTTTGGGCTTTTTCACTTTGTAAACCTATAACATGCACAAAAAAGATATATAACACAATAGAGGAAAGGGAAAAAAGCCAAAAAGCATAATGTGAGCACTTTAAGTTACTGTGGTTCCCAGGTTCTCACATATAGTCACATAGGCCTTGTTTTCATCACTGGCTGTCCAGGTCGAACTCTTCTGGAGAAGCTGTCCCTGCAGCAGCAGCAGGAGGAGGAGGAGCCAGAGGAGGTTGAGAGGCTCTGTTCCAGGATCTTGGCCATGGGTCTCCTGCTGCCTTTCACTGACTGCTTCAGAGAGCAGCTGGGAGGCAGCACTGCCCACATCACCTCCACGGCATCAACCAAGTTTGACGTACGTAGTCACACACTTCATACATCTTTCCCCAACTTTGTCGTTAGGTTATGTTTGTTGTGAGTTGATTTTATATAAGTTCTTCATGTAGGTCTCTTCACAATTAGAGGTGCTTTGTCTTTAAACTGTATTAGCATTTTAAACATGGCATTGGCCATGTTAATAATGTATTATAATTCAATTTGTGAATTTGCTTTTTTCATATGATAGAGTTTCGATGGTCATCATCATCATCCTAAGTTTGTTGTGAATTTTGTGCACCCTTTTGCGCACACCAGTTTGTACTGTGATTTGCAAAGGAGGCACTGCAGAGCCTACCCACCATCAATCTTTGTCCTGGCCAGTAGCGGTTGTGGCTGCAAGCAAATGTGTGGATTCACTCCCCCCCCCCAATTAGATTAGATTAGATTCAACTTTATTGTCATTGTGCAGTGTACAAGTACAAAGACAGCGAAATGCAGTTTGCATCCAACCAGAAGTGCAAAAAAAAGCAGAAAAGTGCAATTCGATATACAAGTATAGACAGGTTGTGCATAGGCAGGACAAGAAATATATTGCAGTGTTATGAGAGCAGAATAAATATGGCTATGTAATATGAACAGTGTATGAACAACATGTACAGATATGTGCAATGTAGTAGCAGTGACATTATACTAGTAGTAAGAATAATATAGATATAGATATATGCATTGTATTACAGAATATATAATAAGAAATCTATGCATTAGCGAAGAAGCATAGTGGCAGAAAAGCAACCTGGTCCAACTGATTGCACGATGATGTGATGAGATATCCAGAGAAGGGTTGAAATCAAGGGCAACTGGACTTGGTTAAAGGCGCTCCGAAGACGTTTTGCCTCTCATCCAAGGAACTTCTTCAGTTTTGGCTGAATGGTAGGGAAACCCAGCTATTTAGCCCTTAGTGGGGTCAATTATCGACACCGCTTCGTTGTTAATGCTCCTGGCTGTTGTAACGTGAAAAATACGTTACTTTCCTCAACTGGTGTCAGTGCAACTGACATGAAACATAAAGCATTTAAAAAGAGTTTTGTTTCCCCAGCATGACCAGTTGTACACCTGGGCAGCGGTTAACCAGCCAACTCACTCCATGGATCCTCTTGAAGGGAAACTACCAGGGCAGCTGAAGGGCCCCTGGCCTCCAGTCAAGCCAGGCGGAGACAACAGGACTGGACTCAGATCCACAGAGGCAGGTAAGATCGACTCTTACACATGGTCTATGCATTAAGTTTTCCAAACTTTTTACAGTCCCATACCACTTCAGACTTTCAACCTTCCGCTACGTACCCCCCACCCCTGCACTCCTACATGAATAGTTTTTTTTTTCCCCGCGTACCCCTTATGTCACTTTGTGTACCCCTTGGGATACACGTACCCCATTTTGGGAACCAATGTATACATATCACACGCAGGCTACTTGACTGCAGATAACACAGCAAGACTTTCTCAATAGTAATGTTGGTTAGTTATTTTTTGGGATTCCTTCAGAATCTGCATCCACTTTATGAATTTTTCTTTTGTGTTGTACCCAGTTGTTGTATGTATTGAAACTTGTTCAGGGTTTACAGTAGGCCTATGTGTTTAGAATCTGGGGTGGCAGTAGCTCAGTCAGTAGGGAGTTGGGTTGGGAACCGAAGGGGGCGCTGGTTCAAGTCCCCATACAGACCAAAGTATGGTGGTGGACTGGTAGCTGGAGAGGTGCCAGTTCACCTCCTGGGCACTGCCAATGTGCTCTTGAGCAAGGCAACAAACCCCCAACTCCTCAGGGCACCTTTCCATGGGCAGCTCCCTCACTCTGACATTAGTGCATTTATAGGTACTGAGCATGTGTGTGTAATTCAGACCTGTATGTAATGTGTGTAATAACAACAGAGTGAAAACATTGTAATTTCCCCTTGCGGGATTAATAAAGTATACATTATTATTATTATTATCTACTGGATGTGACAGCGATGGTAGAATGCCACAGTATATGTAACCAATGGTAGCTCTAATACCATCCAAACTGAAGAGCAGATAATAATGTAATGTAAAAACCTTTTTAATATAAAGTGCCTTTTTAAAAATGGTCGTGTTGATTAGTGTGCCATATCAGCATTAAACCGTAGGTGCTGGAGTTATCCTTTCTTACTTAGGTGTAGATTTTGCGGGGGATGCAGGCGATATGCGCACCCCCCCCAAATATTTAGAAGAGGTAGATTTGTCCCCCCTTTAAAAAATATAAAAGAATCCAATTCCCAAAAGAGGTAAAGAAATTACCGTTCAGAGGCTCAAAACATCTACGGAAAACAAAGGAGACACAGTTCTCCTTTGCTAAATTGGGGGGGATTAGAGAACATAACAGGAAGTGAAAAAAAAATAGATTTACGTAGATGTAAACTTTGGAGCTTCTGGCTTTAACAAGGTCTCATTCTCTAACTGTTTTTTTGTTGATTCCTTAAAAAAAAGTGTGTGATGTTTTGAATATTCAGAAAGTTTTGAACAATACAGCAGAATAATAATTTCCTTTACATAAATAAAGACGTGAGCACCATAGGTTGTTGCATTAAAATTCACCAGAATGCAGGAAATTAAGCATTTGATGTTCAAAATGTTATTAGGGACGACCCCCAAGATTTAACCTGTTAACATCCACAGGTCGCCGGATGCTGTACATCGTTTGATAGGTAAAATTCTCTGCAATTCAATCATTCAGTTAATTTTACTGAAATCATAAGCACCAAAGCATTATTCATAATCTTAGTGCTCATGCTATTGGAAAAAAGGTGGGGGAAATGGACAAAATGATGACGCTTCCCTACCTGTAGGCTGTCCTACTGTTTTAGACAGCGATCAAAATAACTATTTTGAACCATATCCTCCCGCCCTTGCACAAACATGAGATTGATATTGATCAACTTGAAAAGAAAGTGAATGAGTATATGTCACAAAGTTTTTGATTATTCCGTATACCGTGATATTTTCGTAGACAGTTATCATACTGTGAAAATCTCATATCATTGCAAACATACCAGTGACATAAATATATTAAATAGGGCTGGGTTAAAATAATCAGTTCTGCAATTAAAATTGCTCTTTGTTTGATTGATCTGATATCGATTGATAATATCCTGAAATGCCTTTTATGTTGAGTTGATAATGGCTGTAGTTTGTTAATGACTTGTCATGTTTGTTCCTGTTAAAGGACAATTCCGGCGCAACCCTAGGGGTTAATAACACATTTGTACTGAGTCGACCGTTCGCTGGGATATGTTTTCATGCTAATCGACTGTGACCAGTTTTAGCGCAAACCGCTAATTAGCTTATAAAGCTAGTCATCGGGGCATGCTAAAGTAAAAAGAAATCGCTATTTCTACACCACTAACAAGGCACCACACTTCCATGGTAGTTCTCAATGCTTCGGTTTACATGTAGGGACCCTCATTATGCTACCGTGGAAGTGTGGTGCTATTTTGAGCCTTGTTAGTGGTATAGAAAAAGAGATTTATTTTTACTTTATCTGTGCCCCGACGACTAGTGTTACAAGCTAATTACCGTTTTGCGCTAAAAATGGTCACATTCGATTAGCATGAAAACATATCCCAGAGAACGGAAACTCGGTACACACGTGTTATTAACCCCTAGGTTCATTTCAATTGTCCTTTCAGTAAAGAGTACTTTGTGGAGTACATTTGCCTCATGGACTTATGGCGGTGCGCCATGCGCCACACATCTGCCCCTTTATAGTCTATATCCATGACGTCCCATTTCCGGGATTGCTCCTAAGGAAATTACATTACATGTCATTTAGCTGACGCTTTTATCCAAAACGACTTACGCCTCTGGAGCAACTAGGGGTTAAGTGTCTTGCTCATGGACATGTTGGTTGATGTATTGCAGTGGGAATCCCACACCAAAGGCATGTGTCACATTCACTGCGCCATCACCACCCAATTCCGCTGGATGCGTGTATTTTCGCCGATGTCGTTTCCTTCTGCTGTCTTTGTGTTGGCGTTCTAAACTCCGGTGGATTTCTGAGGACTATGGTTAACTGCTCCTCAGATCTCTGCAGGTTAAATCCAGACAGCTAGCTAGAATATCTGTCCGATCTGAGTTTTCTGTTGAAAGACTATTTTACAGCGACTCCGTGCAGAGCTTAGTGCCGCCCAAGACGATTGTGATTGGTTTAAAGAAAAGCCAATAAACCAGAGCACGTTTTTCTCCCATCCCGGAATGCTGTGTGGACTAGCCAGACCCTCCTCCACTCCGCAGCGTGTGGATGGTCTGGTAAAGCGAGGCTAACCCCGTTACGACAGCCAATTAGCAAAAATATGCGTTAATCAACCATCAGAACCGGACCGAGTACAGAAACGCACTCACATTGGACTCACAGAGACGGACTACATACACATACAGTGTAGGTGTGTAGGTGTGTGTGCTTGAGGAAGGGAGAAAAGTTGGAAGGCAATGAAAACAAAGAGAGATTTTGTTTTAACTACCTTTTAGTGTTGTCTTTGTCGTCAACGATATTGCATGTTGATATCGCCACAGTCAGCGTTTAATCGTCATTAATATCGTTAACGAATTCAACACTTCAGCAGAGGTATTAATTTCCAAACAGGCTTAGTGACTTGACTAAGTTATAAAGTAACGTTAAAGTATGGATTTAATTAGCAGAGTTATTTTGCTGGTGGTAATGTTATTATATCTATAAGTTAGCACACTTACACAACCTAGAAACAACTTAGAAATGGTGAATTTGTTACAGCAACTTGATACGATATAGTGTCTGGCTTTTGTTTGATACCTAGTGTAAAAATGCCTGTTTAGTGAGTTTCCTCTTAGCGAAATGCTCTGAGTAAATTTAAGCTGTGCTTTTGTTGTGAAGGGTAGACACAAACAGCCAGCTTTATGGCAGCACTTTTTCCCCTAAACCTTTATTGTGTGGTTGTTTAGTTTTATTCACAGTTTATCAATATCTGTTAGGGTTTAGGGAAATGGCGGCACCAAATGCAGAGACAGCAGGCAGTGGTGAGCTTGAGGATTTAATAAAAATAACAAAAGCGATACAACCAAAGGAGTCCTGAAGACAGCAGGCAAAAATAGTTCCAAAACGTAGAGGAAGCCAAAAGAACAGGAATCACAAAAACTGGAACACCGAGACAAAGGGGGTAGACTCCACACACAAACACCCAAAAAGAAATACAATACAATGATCTGACCACAGACAAAGACAACACAGAGACTAAATACACAAGGTAACAAGGTGAAACAAGGAACAGGTGACACGAGGGCTCAGGAACAGGTGAAACACATCAGGGTGGGGCAGACAATCACAAATGTGGGCAGGAAGTAAAACAAGACATGACAAGGGAGAAAACAGACTAAAAAATAAAACATACTGAAACTGAAACATACACAACCATGACAATATCCAACTCTGTCCAAACTGCTCCAAATTACAAACCCCATTCATTGGATACCCGAAAGCCAAGTGTGAAGTAGATTGGATAAACGGTTCTCCAGATGTTTGAAAGACACACACACACACACACACACGCACGCACACACACACGCACGCACGCACGCACGCACGCACGCACACAAACACACACACACACACACACACACACACACACACACACACACAAACAAAGGGTCCTTGATTTTTCTGCTGTTGGTTTTTTCTGACAATCGAACCTGCCTTTAAATAATCTCACCCCCTCTGGAAGTAGCTAGCAGGAAGATGGGAGCAATGTTACTAGTGTCAAAGTCAAGAGATCCAAGTGTTTAAAACCCACTCATGATCTGATCTACATTCAGTTTTATGCAAAGACCCTGACTTTTGTGTTTGTTTCTTTTGCCTTTCTTTTGCCTTTCCTATCTTCATCTGAATGGGGTTTTCCATCTTCACGCTTTGGCATTTTAGAAGACAATCAAGGTGAGTAATAACCTGTACGTTGTGGGCTGTATTTTTGTGCTTACTCAAAGCCAGATAATTTGCAAACACTAGCAGATTGCCATTGTTGTTAGGCCCCAGGTATAGATTTGTCTGCCTGTTTCATAATATTGTAACTTGAAATAAACCTGCGGCTCCATAGTGGGTGGAGTGTCCCAACTGGTGATGTACAGTAGAAATGCCAACCTGGTCACAAAGTACAGTAGTGGTATCCACTTGGCCGTGAGTTGAACTTACATTTTGACCAATCAGGCTCAATTGCAGACAGCTTGTTCTGTTTTAGTGTCTTTTATTAGTGAAGATGCCCACATAGGCTTCTCCAATATCATATAAAGCCCTTTTATTTATGCTGAGTTTGGCTATTTTACTTTTTAATTAACTAAACAAAAAGATACGGCAACATATTTTGTAGTGTAAAATTAGCTGCACATACATTATTGTTCTCTAAAGTAAAAGTGTGTCATTATGCAGGGACAACATGGTGACAGGGATTACAGTGTCTGTAAATTCAATAAAACTTTAGCAGGACATAGTTTGTGTTTGGCAGCTAAATACGTCACTGTGGTCTAAACTATGCTCAAATAAGTTGGCCGTATCCCCTTGTACACCTACAAATGAAACACGCCCAATTTGTTCATCTTACATTTTTGTTTTGTCTCATCTAAAGTCTACATTTGTCAACATATAACAAGTATGAATGAGTCACCCTCACTAAAGAAAACATGGTTTAGACTCACTCACCAAAATCATCTAGGTAACCCTTACTGCAGTTTAAAAAATGTAAAACCACAAAACAATTACACTGTTCCAATTATGCTATTGTATTTTGTGATTTTTTTTGTATTTTATAGTAGAGCATTATATATATATATATATATATATATATATATATATATATATATATATAAATGACAGCCTTTCCAAGGCATTTGAGAAGGAAGGAGTGGTAGCATGCAAGCTACCAAATTGATGCTCGTCTCTCGACGCTTTGGCAGCTTTACCTATGTACCTATATATGCTAAAATATACAATGACTGAGGAAGCCTAGTGACGAGTCTATAGCAATCCAGTGTTGAATTACCCAGTGTGCTTTACTAAATGGTCTCAATATTTTATTGTTTTATTTCATGTGAATACTAGTTTACTAGATGAGTAACTTAGTATTTGAAGTAATGCAGTAATGCAGGAAGTGTGCATGTAGTTTCCATGCTTATTGTGTTTCTACAACAATGTTAGTGAGTAAATCTACTGAAATGGTCACCACACCATAACAGAGGAGTGGGATGCGTAAGATGAGAATGCAGAGGTTTAGTCACATATGTAATTGCTGTAAAAAAACAATGGCCATCTGTATGTCTTTGCCAAGCGAAAACCAGTACAGAAGGCATCAATAAATTGTTTGTGGGGGGGGGGTCATCCCTTTTTTCCATATCATTTTGGAGGGTCATCTAAAAGTTATTGCTGGTGAAGGGAGGGTCAAGTTTATTTTGACTAAAGGTCCTAAAACTCCTCTGGTGGCCCCTGAAATAAATAACGAACAGTCCCTAAAGTACTAAAGTACAGCATGTAAAGTTCTCATGAGCACCTAATAACTAATGATGTTGTCACTAGAACCCTGCTTTCTGTCCTGTTTGGTTTATCAATAAATAGAAAATATTGCAGCAGATTGTTTGTATTCCAGTTCATCACTAGCGGCTAACTGGCCTACAGGTCATGTGTCACAATTCTGAACCAAACAGCTGCTAGATCAGCTGTGAGCCAGGCGTTTCCCATCATGCCCTGGGTCCTGGGGTCTTGCAGTCGGTGTAAAGCAAATGCGCTGCCTGCATCTCAAACCTGCGGCTGCCTTGATCTCGTGAGGTTACCGTTGCCCACGTGTGCAAGTTGGGATCAAGTCTGACACAAATCTAACCAGCACGCATTGGGCGGCGATTGCCGGGGATCGATTCCGCACAGACCTGGCTCATCTCGACCGAGCCTAGTGATTTAACCTTACAGCTTTGCAGTGATGAGGACGCTGTGACATCACTGTTGGGTGCGGTTACAGGTGCAACAAAGCTGCACCCAACCACCCCCAGCAGTGCTGGTGCAGACTTGAAACTTTCCACCAGATTTCAACATGGTGTTACCATCTACAGCTAATTGGCTCAAGCAGATATTCAAAGCCACATTACAATTGATTTTGGCACAGTAAAAATGGTTGATGCTGCTTAGTGTACTGCTGGCTTTTGGCAGTATAACTGGGAGATACTGGTACTGAGTCAAATGGCCATCGGTCCTAACCGTGGTGTATACTGTATATGAGTTTGATGAACCTATGTAATATGTAACGTCATGCTTTCATATGTTTACAGTTGTGTACAGAAGACTTACGAGCCTTCTGAAAAGTGTTCTTTTGTACTGTATTGTGCTGACCTGCCGATATGTCTGTTTGTTCAGAACACCATGCAGCAATCTTGGGTTTGACACAACAGAAGGAGAGCCAAGAGGTCAGTCACTTTAAATTTCTCTAGTTTACTTAGAGCTCAGGCCGAAATTATTTCTAGCAAAATGTATTCAGCACACAACATGATAGTTATTTCTGTACAGTGTTGTGCAAAAGCATGTACAACACTTGAGATGTGCCATGATTTGTTGTGTTACAACAGGATCCTAAAAGAAAACTATTTCATAGTTTGTTTCTCTGACATCTTTACAGTATTTGTGTTGCACTGAAGTAAGAAAGGTCTCAATGGACTGTAGGGAGTGTAATGGATTAAAAAAAACCAAAAAAACATCAACACTCTGCAGTGTGGAATTTTAGGTTTAGTTGTAAATGCTTGAGGGCCCAGCACTTCAATTTCAAAAAGGAATACTTTATTGAAAAACACATGGATCCACGATGCACCACAGAGCGCCTCAGGAGGTCGTTCCTGCCTGTGGCCATCAAACTATATAACTCCTCCCTCTGAGTGTTACACGCTTAGTAGTCTATTTCCACGACGTTCCACTTCCAGGATTTCTCCGTTGCCGCCGGAAATTCCGCCGGATGCACGTCTGTTCAGCCGATGTCCGTTACCTTCAGCATTCTTTGTGTTGGCGTTCTAACCTCCGGTGGATTTCTGAGGACTATGGTTAACTGCTCCTCAGATCTCTGCAGGGTAAATCCAGACAGCTAGCTAGACTATCTGTCCAATCTGAGTTTTCTCTCGCACGACTAAAACTACTTTTGAACGTACACATTCCACCAAAACAAGTTCCTTCCAGAGGCTATTTTGCAGAGGCACTGTTGCTCTGTCCGGTGCTTAGCGCCGCCCAAGATGATTGTGATTGGTTTAAAGAAATGCCAATAAACCAGAGCACATTTTTCTCCCATTCCGGAATGCTGTGTGGACTAGCCAGACCCTCCTCCACAGCGCTGTGGAGGAATGTCTAGCAAAGCGAGACTACACGCTAAGTGTCAAAAGTAGTCTCCACATCACATCTCAATATTCTTGGACAATTATGTACAATAAATACTTGGTGCAATAATTAATCAGTTACATGTGCAAAAGGAGTTATTTATTCACTGCTGCTACTTATTATTCACACTGTACTTATTTATGTTCGTATTATATTTATGTTGACACCAGGGCTTTAAATTGACACCTGCCAACACACCAAATGCGGGTAAATATTAATGTTGTAAAGTTACTAGTCAATTTGGCCAGTGATGAATGAAGCAAACAGCACTGGGTCTGTTTGAATCTGTAGGCTAAACCATGTGCCAGATTGGTCTGTTTTCCGCCAAGAAATTTGGGCAGTTTTGTGTGTGTTTGGCTTGGAAACGTAATCTTTATCTGGCAACACTGCCTGTAGTACTAATCCTACATTTCCAATGAACACTATGTGGTGACTTGTCGTACAACCGCTGGCTATGTGCCTAGCGTGCGGTATCGATGAAATTAAGTAGTAAAGTTATTCAAATTTGTTGAAATTTGTAAAAATTTGCCTAGTGGAAAATGTACTAGCCATGTTGGCTGGTGATTAAAAAAGCCCTGGTTGACACTGTACTTTATGTTGACATTGCACTACAATAAAACTGGTACAATCCATTTGAAACAATCTTCTTAACCTAATCTTACTTGTAACCTAATCTGACTTACTTAACCTACTTACTACTTTATTTATTTTATACACTTATTGACTTGCTCTTTTCTTACTCCTTTTTTTTTTTACCTTGAATTTGACTGTGAGCAACTGCAACTATATCATTTCCCTGAGGAGATCAATAAAGTATTCTGATTCTGACATGGGGGCACCTCAACTGGTCTGGCCTGTCCACTACTTAACAAGCGCAAGAGGTAGTGGGTTGCTCCTTAAGCAAGATAGCCCCCATTTTCTCCCATTGGGCAGGCCCCCACCTTGCATTACAGCTCCACCACCCTATGTGAATGTTTGGTAAGGTAAAAAAGTGCTATTTAAAAACATTCGCCTAGTCTCGCATTGCCAGCTCTATCTCAACACATTCTTACTCCCATCGCGTAAAATACAGACGCTTGGTCAGGTGCCAGCGTCATATCTAAACGCGTGCTTGGTCGGGACTCTTAGCGTCACTTTTGACACAGTTAGGTTAAGGAAAAGGTCGTGGGTGGGCTTATAAAAAGGTAGGTTCCCATGACATGCGGGACAAGAACGGGACAGTTGGGTTTAGGTAAAGAAGAACGGGACATTTGGGTTTAGGAAATGTGACACGCAGGACACAAACCCCGGTTTCCTGGGTGAAAGTCCTGTGTTGTTTGACCCATCCACCCCCCAATCAACCTCCCAGTGCGGATTCTCGGGCTTTCATAATACTCGCTACCGTCATCGCTCGTAATGCTACGTCAGCTTCAAGCGCCGTGTAGCTGCTGCTTTCCCCGCTGCGTTCTACGCACACGCTGAAGGGGGATTTTTGCATCGTATCTGACGCTGACAGCCACTGACTAAGCGTCCATATTTTACAAGTTCGGAGTGAGAACGGGTTGTCTATCTCCACAGCACTGTGGAGTACTGTCTGGCTACACCACACATACTACATTCTAGGGTAGGAGAAAAAAACGCTCTGGGTTGTTTGCGTTTCTTTAAACCAGTTGTAAACACAACACAGTAACGTGAGCTATTTAAATTAGCTTGATACATGGTAAACGTCATTTACTCTTACCAGCGTACCGCTCTGTGTACTTCGTCCACAGCAATCCTGTCGGATCGGTCCCAAAACTCCCCAGTTAGATAATAAACAGAGGTGTAAGAATTATTTAGACCCTTTAATTAAGTAAAAGTAGTAATACCACACTGTACAACTACTCTGTTACATGTAAAAGTCCTGCATTGAAAATGTTACTTGAGTAAAAGTATTTAAGTATCATCAGGAAAATGTAGGCTACATAAAGTACAGTTTTACAGTACATTTGCCGTATGTAAAGAGAAAGTCCACTCTAGATTTTGGGAGGAGGAAAACATTGCTGCACTGTCCTCTATGAGTTGAAAGTTAAAAGCACTTCTTTTTTAAAAACGTTATTGCCTTTAATATAGAATTACAAGCAACTGACAGAAAAAAAACCATCTCAGACTTCCATTAAAGGAACTGGAATTGAGTTTGTTGGACAGTATAAGTATCTGGGAACTGTCATCGATAAAAACCTGAAGTTTGATGTCAATTGTGATGCAGTCTGTAAGAAGGGACAGCAACGTTTGTACTTCCTTAGGAAGTTAAATTCTTTTAATGTAGATAGGAAAATTATGTCCTTATTTTAAAAGTCCTTTATTGAATCTTTTCTTACTTTCGCCATGATTGCTTGTTACTGTAACCTGAACATCAAGGACAAAAACCACCTCAGCCATATTGTAAAGGTGGCTGGCAAGGTGAGAGGTTTCCCACAGTCCCCTTTGATGGCTATCTTTGACCAGCAAGTACTCCGATCCATATTAGAGTGCACAAACCACCCCCTTCACTCGGAGTTGGTAACACTCCCCTCAGGTCGCAGATTTAGAGTACCCCAGTTCAAGACCAATAGGAGTAAAAACTCCTTTGTTCCATGTGCAATAACTCAGCTTAATTTGCACATGTAATGTAGAATTTTTTAGAGATTGCTCCAGTGGTGATACATTGTGTTGTGTGTATTACATACAGGAAACATTTTTTCTACTCATGTCTGAGTTGTTTGAATGGGTTTCTTTTTACCTTGCACTCCTGACTGCATATCAAGTTTCTCATTTGGGATGATAAAGTGACTGAACTGAAAACCCCTGTACCAACCACTAGCTGGCAGGGCAGACCAGATTATTAGACTGGGTGGAGTTACTCTTTAAACAACACAAGAGTCTGCAGCCGTGCTAGTGGCTCTGTAAGGCTGTACTTAGAGCTTATTGCTAACCTCGGCATGCTAATATGCTCACATTGACAATGCTAACATGTTGATGTTAAGCAAGTAAAGTCTTTACCATGTTCACCATCTTAGTCCAGCATGTGAGTATGCTAACATTTGCTTCCAAAACCCATTAACAGTGGTGGAATCTAACTAATACATTTACTCAAGTACTGTACTTACGGTAAGTACACATTTGAGGTACTTGTACTTTACTTGAGTGTTCTCTCTTCATGCCACTTTCTACTTCTACTCTGCTAAATTTCAGAGAAAAATATAGGACTTTTTTTTAAATTAAATACCTTTTCATAAAATACTATAATACTAAATCTATTTGGTTCTAAAGCTGTTTTGAGCTGTATGCAGCGTATAACCTTGAATAATCAATTTCATCGTTTTTATTTTGGCAAATAAACTAAATGGTTAATTTAATGACGGTGCAAAAATGATTATCGCATTTTGTCTACCAAAAGAAGGAGTCGCCTCAGCATTTATATTTGTCTCTGCATCTCTCCTGTGCGCAGTGTGTCTTTCAGTTCAACAGTCAACACACAACCTGCCATCTGATCGCACACATCCACACCAACCTATAAAAAATTATATAATTTAGAAACTTTAGTGTTTTGTTCTAATGAGTCACATAAATAACATTGCTGATAATATTATTAAAGTGTATAGTGCACACACAGGACTCCAGTTCATTTGCCAGTAAAAAGATTTGAGTAAAAAGAAAGCTCTGATTTTTGTTATACCTCTTGGTTCTCTCTTATTTGCAGGAGGAATGTGTCCTTCCTTCAACCAAACTGAAGGAAAAACACGTCAATGTCATCCAACAGCTGGAACAAACCATAGAAGACCTCAGGACTAAGATTGCTGAGCTGGAGCGACAGCCCCCTCTGCTGGACAGGGACAGTATGAAACCCAGCGCCTCCACCACGGACAGGGAGTGTGGAGGCGACGAGGGCTTGCTGAGGGTTGTGTGCGATGCTCACCTGCAGACGGAAAGTGCTCATGCTCTGGGCTGCCTGGAGGCCAAGTCGGTGCAGACCTCGCCCATGGACGGCAGCTTTAAGTTCAAAGTGCCTTGTAGCGAGCTGGGGGGAGGGAACGGCCTCCTGCAGCCTCCACCCAAGCAGGATGGCTTCCAGTGTTCATGTCAGCTGCAGCCTCCACCTCCACCTCCACCTCCACCTCCCCTCCCAGGAGGAGCACTACCTCCTCACTCTTTATCAGGACAGATTGTGGCACCTCCCCCCCCACCACCTCCTCCTCCGCCGTTACCAGGAGGCTCAATGCCAGCGCCTCCACCCCCACCTCCATTACCTCCTGGTTCAGCAGTTCCTCCACCCCCACCTCCACTCCCTGGCGGCCTTGCTCCACCCCCACCCCCACCCCCGCCTCCTCCACTCCCTGGTGGCATTGCTCCACCCCCACCCCCGCCTCCTCCACTTCCTGGTGGCTTTGCTCCACCCCCTCCTCCTCCATTACCAGGATTAGGAGCTCCACCACCTCCTCCTCCACCACCTCCTCCAGGCTGTGGGCCTCCTCCCCCACCTCCTCCTCCACCAGGAGGCCTCGGTCTCCCCCCGGCTCTTCCGGGGGCTCTGGGCTCCCTGCCTCCCCCTCTGCCGCTGGGGCTGTACGCTCTGGGTCTGACCCAGGAGAAGCCCCCCAGGAAGGCTGTGGTGGAGCCACCCAGACCCATGAAGCCCCTCTACTGGACCAGGATCCAGCTGAACACCAAAAAGTAAAGATGGTATAGCCCGAATAGCCTCAAGATAATGGTAGATGCTAGATCGGATCTGCTAGACGTGTTGACGTCAAAGGACGTAGCCTGCCTTATAGTGCGTTCCATTTGTACTCGGAAGTTGGATTTTCCGAGGTCAAAGTCGGAAACATGCCCCCTGACCTCGAGACTTCAGAGCTCTGAACTCGGACAACCACCGAGTACCCTAAGATAAAAAGCCAGGCTGCAGACAGCTAGCTAGACTATCTGTCCAATTTGAGTTTTCTTTTGCACGACTAAAACAACTTTTGAATGTACACATGTTCCACCAAAACAAGTTCCTTCCCGAGGCCATTTTGCAGCAGATCCGTGTGGAGCTTAGTGCTGCCCAAGACGATTGTGATTGGTTTAAAATAATGGCATTAAACCAGAGCATGTTTTTCTCCCAAACAGAATGCTGTGTGGCTAAAAAGCCAACATGGCTTTTCCGTGCATCAACAGTTGTGAAAGCTGTAGTAACATACAGTTAAGGCCCGGACACACAGAGCCGATAATCGGCCGTTGGACAGTCTGGCAAGCTCAGTGACTCGAGTCTGTTCGGTGTGTTCCGTGCCGTCGTCCGTCCGAGGGGCCCTCGTCCTTCATTTTGGCCGATTTGACATGTATAATCGGCGGGGCGGGCACTGCCGGCAGTCAGACTCAAATGACCATCTGATTGGTAGAGTGCTAACCCGGAAACGGGGAGCGGGATGAGCATGACTAGAGTCTCTCAAAATCTTACGAAAATCTTTTAAACTGACCGTTGTTGATCTGAAATGAAGACAGATTCAGCAACTGCATGGCCTATTTCTTGCTTAAAAAAAAATTATTTAAAATTAAAATGTTTTCAGAAACACGTTTCAGTGAACTATTTTAGTACAATATGAGATCGTATTCTGAACAAGCCACCATGACTGTCTTTGAATTTCCGGAGAAACCAGACCCACGTGACGCGTTTGTCCAATCAGCTCCCGGTTTTCATTTTTGGGCAACAATACAGATTAGCGCCGCCTGCTACTACGGAACGCACTATTATTCAGCCTCTGATTGGCTTACCCTGGTATTCTTACCCTAACCCTAACCAATCCCCACTCCTCATGCCTAAACCTAACTACGTGGATCATTTTAGCAGATCTGATTTAGAATTTACCCAAGATGATGCTGCAGTTTGTTTAGATGCTGTTCTACACAGTTGAGGAAACTGAAAATATGCGATGCAGAAAGTAACCATTCAAAGATTGATCTGATATAATTTCAGCTTGATGTTAAAATATTTGTTGCTGTCCTACTGAAGATACCTGTAGACATAATACCTTTTCTTCTTTCTTGGTTTTCTTATTTTCCACCATTCCCATGTGCAGACCCAAAGCAACAATGTTTTAGTCCGTCTCTCAATACTTTCTGACTTTCCTGCCCTGCCTGTGGCTCTCCAAGTCCATTGATTCCTACTGAAGACATACATCTTTAAAAACACCCCACAAATATTTGGTTTATAGTTGTTTTTTTATACCTCAGTAAGTCCCTAAGTCCCCTTTTTAACAAATGTTACTTAAACAGAAAGAAAGAGTGCTTTTGCTTGGGACTATTTTCAGGTTTCTGGTGTTTACAGACATCAGCATTTGATAAATCCAGACAACAGAACATTTCCTTTTTATATACTGTATATGCTGACTTGTTGTGTGGTCTCTGGGTTTATTTTTCCCAATATGTGTGATATCTTATATTTCAGAGCTTTTTGTCTACACGTGAACAAACCCCTATCCGATACTGATATTATGTTCAGCCAGCGGTAGCAGCGTTTTTTTATGTGGACTTTTTTATGCATTTTTATTGGATATAACAGATAGACAGGAAAGTGGAGAGAGAGAGAGAGAGAGAGAGAGAGGATGACATGCAGCCAGGGGATCTCGGGTCAGATTTGAACTCAGGCCACTGCCACGGGTGAGCTAGAGGTCGACATAGGTTATCACGTATCCCAGTCATTGACTGTAAAATTAATAACAATATATTGTAATATTAACAGTCTACGATCCCGGTCCAAAACTCCTGGACCTTATCACAGGACCACAGGACATGAAGTAATTGGCCGTCCTCTGTCTTACATTCATGTTCAGTCTTAACGAACAGAGCACAAGTGATTTTCCCGGTTTTCTCAACACTAATAATACTGAACAAATTTAGAAAGAACTAATATTTGTACAAAATACATAATTAATAAAGTGAAATAATCAATGACGGGCTATAATGGAACATCCTGATCTAGGATGGATCAGTGTGTTAGAGCAGTACAGTCTTTAGCCACCACTCACCACTGACCTCTCTATAAGTTGAACAGTTTCTTGTGTCTCACAAATGGTGGACAGCGAGTCCAAACAGCACAATCCTTGGAGCTATCAGGGCTAAAACACATCCGTTTTGAATATCAGAACACCAAAAACTCCATGTTATGATTTCCTTGCTGTGTACTTGTTTTCCAAAGGTTTCTAAATAAATGTGATAGGCAGAGGAATTGTATTAAATCTAAAATATGATACAAAGCTCATTTTAAAGCTAAGTACTTTAACATGCTCAGAATGGCTTTTAACTAGGATTGGCCATCGAGAACCGGTTCCAACTTGGAAAAATTACGATTCCAATGGAATCGTTTCTTTGTTGGAATCGTTTTGAATCCGATTATCGGTTCCAAATTTAACAGGCGAGTTATGTTTCCATAGCGGCCACTGTACTTCCAGGTGCTTGTTGTGTTGCAGCCGTGGAGCACAGTAAGCGGTGCTCTAAAGTGTAGCTTTATCTTATGTTGAAAAAGCCCTGTAAAACTGTAAATCACCATTGAATAAAAATAAAATGTTCCACTTATCTGTGAAATAAGCATGTGACCCATTTCAACCCCACCCCTCAAAGAATCGGAATCGAGAATCGATAAGAACGAGAGTCGAAAGGAAGAATCGGTATTGGAATCAGAATTGTTAAAATCAAAACAACGCCCTACCCTAATTTTAACACATGATTTTGAATATACTTACCTTCTGTTTTCTTTTGTGTTTCTCAGGGAGGTGTCTTCTTCGTTGGTGTGGGAGACCATTGAGGAGCCTGACTTGGACTTTGAGGAGTTTGTGGAGTTGTTCTCCAAAACAGCTGTGAAGGAGAAGAAGAAGCCGCTCTCTGACACGATCACCAAGTCCAAGGCCAAACAGGTCTGTGTTATACATACTGTACATGTACAAGTAGTATAGTCACAATTATAAGGTCAACATCAACCAAGCACAGATTTTGTATGTCTTTTTTAAAAACTTAAGTTTCTTTTGGCTTATTATGTCTAGTTATATGAATGTCATTCAATGACTCTCATTATAATAAGAGTCATTGAGTCCTAAACACTATATTCTATTGTGTTGATAAACGGTTTGATGATATACGATAACCCTTGTCATATATAAAACCCATACATGTGTATCATTTTTAATAAAGAATGCCCATAACTGTGTATGACAATACAAAGACATTTTACTGTGCAGTATTTTCATATGCAAAGTATATAGATTTGAAAACATACGATGAACAGCTATTGGCTAGATTGTCATTACATGGTCCCCGGAGGATTTCTAACCATTTTGCTGACCCCTGACCTTTCCTCTTGTAGAAGCTTAGACATATTTGTTCCATCCTGTTGTCCCAAAGAGTATAGAAGTAACAAGAGGCGAAACTCAATAGAACGTTGTGTTGCGTTCAGTCCAAGATGGCGGAGCTGCACTCAATAGAACGTTCCATTGCAAGCTGCAGCTCGGTCATGGGTGCGTTTGTTGCAATGGAACATTCTATTGAGTGCAGCTCCGCCATTTTGGACTGAACGCAACACAACGTTCTATTGAGTTTCGCCTCTTGTTACTTCTATACTCTTTGGTTGTCCTCAGGTCAAATTTGACCCATTTTCAAAAAGTTTCTATACCTGGTAGAGCAGGCGCCCATACAGTATCTAGAGGTTTACTCCTCGATGCAGCAGCTGCGGGTTCAACTCCGCCCTGCGGTCCTTTGCTGCGTGTCGTTCTCCCTCTTTCTCCCCTTTCATGTCTTCAGCTGTCCTGTATAAATAAAGGCCTAAAATGCCCAAGAAATTATCTTAAAAAAAAAAGAAAAAAGTTTCTATATCAGAAATTTGGGTTTCTTCCAAATTGTCAAAACATAATAACGTGGGTGGTTCCCTACAATGCTCTTCACAAGTAAAATGAATGATCAATTCACTACTTTTATTGAATTTGGGTGTTTAATTAAATTGTATGGCATTTGAAAAAAATAATAATAAAAAAACGTTGGAAAAAGCTTCATAAACATGGTGAAAAAACAACCAAAACGTCAAAAAAAGCGCCGAAAAAAATCAACAAAATAGTTGGAAAAAGTGACAAAAGCATCGGGAAAAATGACCAAAGTGTCGAAAAAGATGACCAGAACGTTGAAAAAAAGTTTTATTTTGAATTTTGACCCCGAAAAAAGACAACACAAGGGTTAATAATGCAGAGTGTAACTTTTAGTCATTTTACCATTCTGTCATTAATTGGATATATTATTATATGCTGCCAGCTTTTATTAGTTTGAAAGCCATTTTCACAGTCACAGCATAACCAGTGGTACCGTATCAGTGAAAATGTAGCAACATCAAATGCACAGCAGCACATCATGTGACTCACAGGATATGCTGCAATGGCAAAGCTACAGTACATCTGACCCTTATGTCTGTGTGTGTTTTTAAGGTTGTGAAGCTACTAAACAATAAGCGTTCTCAGGCAGTAGGCATCCTCATGTCCTCTCTGCATCTTGACATGAAAGATATCCAGCATGGTGAGTCCATCATCAGTTCTGTAATAGCTTGATATTTTCCTACAGTAATGCAGCTTATTCCTCATCAAAAATTATATTGTAGACAGGTGTACGCCACACAGGGTACACTGAGGAAAAGTTTCATCTCACCAAGTCATTAAGTCTCAGATTCAGCTGTCAGTGCCTATTTGGTACATTTTTCCAAAACAGTTGCTAGTTGGTATAACAATTACATCTGGTGCACATGTGCTTTTACTCCCTGTAGTGTCATTTAAGGTCATAATAGCTGACACTGGATAGTTGCCATAAATTTGATGATTGTACATTTTGCAGTATTAGTCTTTGCTCCAAACCCAGACACTACCTGACAGGATTTAGTGATCCTCCAAAACACATGTTTATGTGTGATGCTCTGTGCTTGGAGCCAGTTTATTATCTTGTGCCTTTTCTCTATTAAATATGTTCTACATTCTTTTCTTTTTTTAGTCTTTTTTTCCTTTGTTTTTAGGTAAGAATAGAATTGACCCTTGACCTAAACACTGAGGCTGATCCTTGACTATTACTGAATTGACTTGTGACTTCTGCTTCTCTGTCTTTAAGCCATCCTGAACTTGGACAACACAGTAGTTGACCTGGAGACCCTGCAGGCCCTATTTGAAAATGTGAGCAACACACTCTCCACATTCAGTTTATCTTGTTATCTGACTATAATAGAATCTGAATCAATCAAAGGGCTTTGTTGGCTTGTAGGGGTTTTGGACCTTTAAAGCTCTAGTGTCTGTTTCACCCTGTTGGTAATCCAGCTTTGACTCCAGGGGCCTGTTTCAGGAAGAAGGGTTAACAAACTGAGTCTAACCCTGATCTCTGAGTTGATTTACCCTGAGATGGGAAACTCGGAGTTTTTGGTTTCAGAACAGCTGATATGAGTTAGTTCAATCAACTCATAGTAGGTTGACTCAGAGTTAAGCGCGTGCACCACCACTATAAAAAGGCAGCATGAATGGAGCAATGATACTACGATTCACAGTTAGTGTGATTTACAGTTAGTATTATCTTTGATGTCTATTGCGAGTATGTTGTCTCAATTTTGTCCCACATTGTCAGACTCAGACAGACCCCTGGTGTATACTTTCTACTGTTATGTTGAACTTTATGAATGTGGACACAGGTTGAGTCAGTCTCTTGTGTCTCTCCCTCAGAGGGCACAACAGGATGAGCTGGACAAGATTGAAAAGCACATCAAGTCCTCAAAAGACAAGGAGAACGCCAAACCTCTGGACAAACCTGAGCAGTGAGTTGGTGTTATTCCTCTGATACTTCAACACAGTTCTGGTGGTTGATTAACGCAGATATGTGCTGATTAGCTCTCATAACGGGCTGGGTGGGTAGCGTACTGCCATGAGTCCATGAGGCTAATGTCTGAGACACATTTTCATTGTGATATTTTGTGATTACATTCTGAATCTGCAACGTTCTCTGTCAGGTAAATCAGTAAGTTAGTAGTAGGCTAATGAGTGGAGTTGCATATGAAGTGGTTTGGGGTCCTTCTGTACAATTTGGTTTTGATGAATTCTACAAGCAGCAATACCACAGGCCAAGCAATCGGCCCGTTCCAAACAGGCACATTTTCAACGGGCACTGCATTGGTTCTGTAAAGCCTGTAAAGCACATGGGAGAAAATCAAAGAGTGAGTAGAGAGATAGCAAAAGACATGAGTAGGATCCAAAGCAGCTGGTGTTTGTTTCCTCTTGTGTTGCAGATTTCTCTACCAGCTCTCCCTGATCCCAAACTTCTCTGGCAGAGTCTTCTGCATCCTCTTCCAGTCCAGTTTCTCTGAGTGCATGTCGTCTATAATGAAGAAACTGGACACACTGCAGAGGGTATGCAAGGTGAGTCAAACTCTCCAAACTGAGGAAAATAAACGGCATCTTGATGACCAGGTTGGTACTGTAGGATGACTGAGAATGGATTACACTATGACTCAAGCCACTGAGAGAGGAATGACACTTAAAAGTCCCTTTCCAACCGGAGGGATTTTTGCAGTTCCTCGAACATAACGTTCCTAGAAGCCTTTTTTTCTCGTGTTCCGACTGGACCAATTTGGGGATTATTAAGTTCCTCTGGCCACTCTTTCAGCTCCTACTTCAGGGCAGGGTCTTTTCCCTTTTCCCTTAAGGAACCCTTAGTGACCTAGCAACGTCTGAAACACAAACAGTACATATTCTTCTGTTGCAATTGGCCTACGTATGCTAACTCATAACATCACGCATTCAACCAGCTAATTGTTAATGCTAGTTAAACGTACCCGTCGTTTCGTTTACCTGTTGCGCTCTGCTCTTCTATCTTCTTCCGTCATATTAATTAGGATCATATTACGCTGGAGCCTTCGTCTTCTGTGTTTCTCTGTTAAGTACTTCAGCCTACTTTAAATGCCGCCGTTCGAAATCCGTTATGAGGATCCCGGCAAGGCACAACAGGAAAATTCCGATGGCCTCCTCCATGCTGGTTTGTTGTTGTATGTGGCGCTAAAGTCAAGTGACGATGCTATAAAGACCGTTGCCGTGCTTGCGTCACTCCCTTACCCCTCCTACCAATTCCTATGACCACTTGGCTAGTGTGAATGCAAATGGCAAAACCGGTTTTGGGGGAGAGTAGTTAGTAGAACTATTTAGTGAACTATTCCTATAACTACGTTCCTGTAACTACTTGGTCGGAAAGAGGCTAATGTGGCAGAATGTGGACTTTACACCTCTCCACTGCGTTTAGAGTTGATTTGAACTTTAAGCTCATTCGCTGCAAATATCTCTCCAACCAGATCACACCTGACTGAGCAGCTTAAACACAAAGAAACCTGTTCATTACACTAAACTAGTACATGGCATAGACTGTAAAAATAGTGGATGTAGCAGCAGTGATGTCACCCGTTGGTTTGTGGACTGCCATTTTGAAGCCTTAAGTTTGGCAATTTGGCCGTTGCATCTTGTTTTTTTTAAACCGAACGTGGCGTTTTTTGACGAGAGGGCTAGGCCAAGCCAATGTTATTTATGGTTGCAATGGCACTGTGCTAAGCTAACCGAAAAAGGTGGAAAGTCACAGATTTTCAAACGGTGGAGATTTACCAGCGGGTAAACACGGACCTCTGGGTACTGGTGCCATTCATCTGCATGTACGGCAGTACAGAAAACTTTCTGTAGTTACTAGCTAATGCTAGCACGCTGAACAAGACATTTTAGGCGAAGAGGGTCAAAGTTTAAGATGAAAACATGGACAGCACCCAAAACAAGTGCACAGCTATTGTAATGTACACAGTACCGTGGTTAGCATTACTAAGCCTCTGTCATGATTGGCAGGTCAGTGTGTAGCCACGCCCCTAAAGCATCCCCTGCTTTATTGTCTATTTTACAATAACTGGGTTTATAATTTAGAAAATGAACATCATGCTGTATTGAAGAAGACTTGAAACTAGCGATTAAGACCATAATCTCATAATGAAAATGTTTACTGAGGTAATAAATCAAGTGAGAAGTAGGTTCATTTTCTCCTAGACTTCTAAAAAAACAGACTTCTTTTTGGAGCCAGTACAGTGGAATCGCCCCCTGCTGGAAATATAGAATGCAGCTTTAAGGCACTTCCGCATTAGCTTAATTTTTCAGACATGGAAGCTTCAACCCTTATTTGTTACAGTCTATGGTACAGGGTTAGCCTAGCTTAGCATAAAGCCTTAAAGCAGGGGTAAACAGCTAGCTTGGATCTGTCTTAAGTTCTAAAATACACTTAGCAACCCCTCTTAAACTCACTTAATTACATGTTGTATATATATTTAATCTGTACTCAAACAACATTTTGTGGTTTTATGGAAAGTTACATGCTAAATCAATTTCTTGATGAACAACAGTTTATCCATCTGCCCAGTCACAACATCTCTGGCTTCAGGTTGCCAGATACAGTTGGTGAGCACAGATTTTGGCTTTGGTCTCTGTACAGATGTGATGGTACTAAACTTGGCAACCTCACTGTGACGACAAGACTCCAGAGCTGCATCTCATAACCCTTATTTGATAGCTCCTCGACTCCTCGGTCCTTGGCTGAACCGGAAGTTGTTTTGGAGTGAGCATCGAGGAGCTATAAAACCGACACTTTGTGAAGTTTGCTGATGATACGGTTATTGTCAGCTTACTGAACGAGGAAACTTCACACGGTCCGGTCATTGACCACTTTGTAACATGGTGTCAGGATGCCTTTCTTGAGCTGAATGCCTCAAAGACAAAGGACGTGTATTGATTTTAGGCATAATGTCACTAATACTGTAAAAACTAGTATAAATGGTCAGGAAATAGAGGTTGTTAAAGAGTACAAGTATTTAGGATCCATTATCCATTATTGATGATGATGATGAAGTTGTGTTTTGAGCCAAATACTAGTTTGCTTTGCAAGAAAGGACAGCAGTGCCTGTATTGCCTTAGGAAGCTGGCCAAGTTTAATGTGGACAAGACCCTGTTGACCCTTTTCTATAGGTCCTTTGTTGAGTCAGTTGTCACCTTCTCCTTAATCTGCTGGTATGGGTCCATTACTGTAAAACAAAAAAACTCCCTCTCCAGGTTAATTAAGGTGAGCAGCTGCATCACAGGTTCTAGGCAAAAAGGCCTGGAGGAACTCTATCAGAAGCAGATACTTAAAAGGGTTGAATCTATCCTGTCAGATAGTACTCATCCCTTACGGGCTGAATTTCAGATGTTGCCATCCGGATCACGCTTTATACTCCCAAAACTCAGAACCAACAGATATAAACACTCCTTTGTACCTGCAGCCATTCTACTTTTTAATTCTATAAAGAACCATAGATAATTTATTAACTTACTATTTATTGATTGTTTACTGTTTTTTACTGTTTTTAAACTTGCCTGCAAGGTAGGCAATCTCTGCATTGTGTGTATGATTGTGTGTGATTTGTATTATACTATCTGCTGCATAACAAATTGCCCCACTGGGGGACAAATAAAGTAACTTGAACTAACTTGAACTTGAACTTGAGTATACACGAGAACAGCCTTCCCAGAAGCCGTGCAGCTGAAAGAGTTGCTAACTCCGCCCATACAGCTGACAAATTCATCTAACGTTTTCCCCACTCATCATGTCTCTTTCTATCGGAGAGAGAGAGAGAGAGAGAGGGAGCGCTTTGTGACCGGCGCGTAGAAATAAGCGTCCATATGAATGGGCAAACGCACATCATACCCCCGCAGACCCCTTTGCGTCGCCGCAAACCCCTCTCTGTGACCTCCGCCATAGCTCGACACGCACCTCCTAAAATGTGTAACTTCGCATCGAAACGACAAAAACTGCAAGGACTGTGATTGGTCAACTGGTCCTGTGTGTTGATAGTCGGTGTTTCAAGCAGTCTACTGTGGGGAGTAGCAACATGCTAGTTCACTGACATAAGCTTTGCAAATAAACTCAGACATATTTTGGTTACAATGACGGGGTTATCTGTTTGTAAAGTGTCTATATGTCAGTAATATTTGAAATTAGCACTTCGCCAGCAAGCAGTACTTTGTGGGCAGTTGTGCTAAAGTTTGCTTGCTAACATACCATAAACTGGCTGGCAGACACCTCGCAAATAACCTCAGACTTATCACCCCCTAGCGTTATGGCGGTGAAATGCACCGCGATGCAAAGCAACCCCGATACAGAACTCCAAAAGGGTCACGACGCCGTAGGAGCGACGGCGTAGCTACGGCGTGGAGTTGACGCAGAAGCATAAAACAGCCTTTAGGCACGGTTATACGCTATGCGACCGGTGTGTTCCAGCTGTAAGAAGCCAGGAAGGGACAAGTGGAGGTGTAGAGGATGCAGTTTAAGGGTTATGAGATGCGCCTCGGGAAGCTGCACACAATCACTGGGCCAAGAAATGTTACCAGCATGCAACTACCTATGAGACCACAAATTGTTATTTTTAACATTATCTGCTAGTGCACATATCAAACAACAATACAGTAGATTATTATGAGCTTCACAGGTATTGGTGTGCATTGTTGAACTTTGGACAGAGCCTAGCTATCTCTTTCAAGTCTTTATGCGAAGCTAGGCTAACCATGTCCTGACTCCAGCTCTGTACTTCACACAGACACGAGATGGATATCAAACTTCTCCTCTGACTCTCTAAAAGAAATGTAATAAGTGTAGTTTCCAAAAGCATTAAAGTATTCTCTCAACATACACAGTAGATGAATCAAATATGAAGTATCAGCATTGGGCTGAGCTCTTAGCACTGACACTGACCCAGCATCTCTGGGCTCTCTCTTCAGCTGAATGCTAAACATGGTGCTCTCTTTTATTTCATGTTAAAAAGAAAAATCATTTCTTGAGATTTTGTGTAAATGTTTCCAACAACACTTTTCCTGCCGCTAAAACATCTCTCAAATGTGTAGGATTAAACTACCTTTTAGCATCCTTGTCAACACTGTGTAACATTCTTCCATTGTGTTTGTATCTCTGCTTCACACACCTCTGTGTCTCTGCAGGCGTTAAAGGACAGTAAGACAGTGAAGCAGGTTCTCGGTCTGGTTCTGGCTTTTGGTAACTTCATGAATGGTGGGAACAGAAGCAGAGGCCAAGCTGATGGCTTCACCCTCGACATCCTGCCCAAACTTAAAGATGTCAAGAGCAGCGTGAGTAAAGAGGGAAAGATGCTGAAACAAACTGCACTAAAACATGTTGAAATGCTGCTCTTCTACCCTGGACCTTGGGGTTTACAGCCTTTCACATTTTATGTGCTGATTATAGTAGAAAAAGTATTACTTTTTTAAAAAACCCTGGAAGAAATTCATTTTTTATTACTCCATTGTGATTGACCACATACATGCAGTCCTAAAATACACACATTGCACACACATAGACATGCAGTTGCAGTGGAGAGATGTAAGAATGATGGGGCTGCCCATGTGGGACACCCTGAGCAGTCAGGGGTTTGGTACCTTGCTCAAAGGCACCTCAGCAGTGCCCAGGTGAACTGGCACCACTCCAGCTACCAGTCCTAACTCCGTACTGACTGGTCCATGCTGGACTTGAACCAAAGTAGGGCTGCACCATATGAGGGAAATATCTAATATCTGATATTGTGATTGCAATAGGATTCACCATATTGAAGGGAATGATAATTTTTGTATCGTTATTCACATTTTCATTGAAAAATATTCAAATAAAAAAAATGTAAATGAGGGTGCCTGGGTAGCTCACCTGGTAGAGCGCGCACCCATATAAAGAGACTCAGTCCTCGACGCAGCAGCCGTGGGTTTGCTTCCGACCTGCAGTCCTTGGCTGCATGTCATTCCCCCTCTTCTCGCTCCCCCTCCAAGTCTAAGCTGTCCTGTCAATAATAAAGGCCTAAAAATGCCAAAAAAACAAATAAAATAAATGATTATAGTGTGAGTTTTGCGAGGATCTGTACCAAACAAAGATTTTTTTCCTTAGTCTGTAGGATACAATTTGTAAGCTGGGACGTCTCAGGAGTCCCACAATACTTCATTCAGAATGATTTGACACATATTTTGCCTTTAACAAATATTGTGCCCGCCTGTGTTTTGGATATTGCACTAGTCCATATTGAGATTTCGATAAAATTGCGATTAATCGTGCAGCCCTAAACAGAAGTATTGTTAACATGACAATATAGAGTTTATATCTATTTAACATTATCTTATTTGTAGTTTGCAGTTTAGCTTGACCCTATATTTATGGACGTGTCCAGTATATAGCCATTACACAGTTATTAAATAAATTTCACTCACAAAATGAATATGTCCCTACTGTGTGCTTTATATGATTCAAAGGTGTGAATGAGATTATTATTTTTGGCTCACCAACTCTATCAGCTCAGATCTGGACAGTGTTATAACCTCGTAGCATTTATTAAGCACAGATAAACTACATTTGAGTTGTTTGACTGTCTTTCTCAAAAAATAACTGCTTTGATTTGGAACACGTAATCCAGGCTTTTCTCTGATCCATTGCAAAGATCCTTTAACATTGTTGTAGAGCAGATGTTTTTGCACTTTTCTTAAGGTGGTTTAAAGAAGTTCTGCAAAGTTACACTGCATCATATGGACCATCTTTCATGTTCCAGTTCCAGGGTAAAAGCAGTGATATACTGTATGGACTGACAACACTGTTTAGTAGCGAGTTTGGTGTTGCATTTGCTGACCCATGGGCCTGACGTGAAAGGTGACATTTTACCAAAAAGCAGTGGCTGATGGTCGTTAGTTCCCATTAGTAGGTTTACTGTTCATTTTAGAGTTGATTATCTTATCTTGTTTTTTTTTAGGCAAAACACGTCCACTCATAGTCCTGAGGCAGTATAGGTATAAAGATATAATCACAATAATCCTTTATATACTTATATACTTAATAGTGCACCCAAAAAATCAAGTTACAAGGTGCCTAATACACACACAAAAACAAATACAATGAAAAAAGTAAATAAAAGACATTAAAGTAGACCAGATTAGGAATTAAATAGAGTGATTTTAGCTGCCCCAGTAGCAAGACATTTAAGACATAACCGCAATGTACCCAGGTTGGTGAGGTTGTTAACTTTTAGCAAGGGGGACGGACCTGGTTCGTGTCATTCACCCGTGACTAGCCAAGGGCCCCATGAACAGTTTTTCTTTCATGTTTTTATTTTAAAGATAATTTTTTTGGGCATTTTAGGCCTTTGTTTTTATAGGACAGCTGAAGACATGAAAGGGGTGAGAGAGGGGGAATAACATGCAGCAAAGGGCTGCAGGTTGGAGTCGAACCTGCGGCCGCTGTGTCGAGGAGTGAACCTACATATGGGCGTGCGCTCTACCAGCTGAGCTATCCAGGTGCCCGAACAATTATTTTTTTTAATACCCACGCCACCAAATCCGTCCGCTGCTTCAGCACCAAGGATGGATTTCTCAATACACAGCAATGTAATGCTACTGATATTTCAGAGCCTTGGTCGGGGCCATAGATTCTAACCTCAATCAGATAAAGGATCAGTGAGTCAGGCAGACTAGACCAACACATTCAACTAAGCAGCCTCTCTGGCCATGCACTTTCTCTGTTACTGTGGGATGGAGAGGGCGGGATGGCAGCTTAACAAGGGGCATGCGTTTTGGTCAGTTTGCTAACAAGAGGGATGGCAACCCCCCTTATCCTGCCTCTTATGGCCATATGGCCACGGTTCAATTCCAGCCAGTCTTTCTTTCAAATAAAGGCAAAACTAATCATAAAATATAAATTATATTCTTCTACTCTAATAGATGGAAAATATGGTAAAACAAAATCCAAAATGAGTAAAAATGTAAATAAAGAACAAACAAACAAAAAAACAGGGACACATAGGGTCACAACAGTCTTCTTCAGATAAGTCAGCTATGTACTGTATATACAGTAGGGTAAGAAAGAAGCCCTTATAATAACTTAGAATTTTTAGTCACACTTTTCTATACCATGTTGTTGTAGCTGTAGCTGACTTTTACTACTATGCAGTATAACACATGCAGTATCAGTATCTAATAATAGATAGCGTTTTGACATAATATGAAGCTGGGGTGTTGAGGGAATGCTTGGTTTTGCTCACATCGCCCAGGTGATAATCACTGTTATTAACTTTGTGGTGCTGAAGAAACCGTGTAAAGGCACAGAGAAACAAAATTCCTGACTTCTCCACTCATGTAAAGTTGCAATCTTTTCTCCACATGCAGGACAACATGAAAAGTCTTCTAGCTTACATTGTCGCATACTACCTCAGACACTTCGATGAGGTAAGCTTTAGAGTTATCATATAACTCTTTCTCTTTTTAAGACTCTTAGCTTTGTCCGTTGCTTATTTTGTCCCTATTTGTATACTTTCATATCAGTCTTGCTATCGTATTCAGAGCTATGAGATACAACAAACCAAACTTAGATTAGAAACACGTAATACAGACATTCTGTTTGCAACATTTCCATATCCCTCTGGTGTTGCATCACACAGCTGTAATGCTTTTAACGTTCATATTTATCAGCAGCCAGTAAATAAAAATGATGTATGTGATGCTCCAAAAACAGTATCAGACATTTATGTAGATATCCAAATTGTTTATGTCATAATGTTACTGTAATATGTGTATGTGTGTGTGTGTGTGTGTGTGTGTGTGTGTGTGTGTGTGTGTGTGTGTGTGTGTGTGTGTGTGTGTGTGTGTGTGTGTGTGTGTGTGTGTGTGTGTGTGTCCATCACAAGGATGCTGGTAGAGAGACGTGTGTGTATCCTCTCCCTGAGCCTCACGACCTGTTTCAGGCTTCACAAATGAAGTTTGAAGACTTTCAGAAAGACCTGACTCGACTCAGGAAGGACCTGAGAGGTAACACACACACACAGAAACCCACACACCACACGCACACACACACACACACACACACACACACACACCACGCACACATACACACACACACCACGCACACATACACACACACCACACACACAAACACACATAGTATCCAGCTTACATCTTACTTAACCTCAATTCACAATATTGAGGAAAAAAAAGTTTGTCCTTAAAGTTTGTCCTTACACAATGTATCTAGCCACCCTTGGTACCAATATATTACTGTAACTATTTTGTAATATCCATCTGCTTGTATTTAGTTTTTTTGACTGATTGTAATTTCTGTCTGCGTTATTTAATCAGCGTGCACATCAGAAGTGGAAAAGGTGTGCAAGGTTTCAGACGAGGATGACCTGCAGCCTTTTAAAGACAAGATGGAGGACTTCCTCGCACAAGGTGACTGACCAAAGAGCCCATCATCCTGAGGAAGTTCTTTCATATTGACCAAATCTGCATCTAGCAATTTGTGTTCAGTGCCGATGCAGGAAGTAGTGTGCTTTATGTAGCAAGGCAGAAAGTGAGGAGGTTCACGTACCGTCACAGACTTACAATTAATGTTTGCTTTTTTACGTTAACCGCAATCTTTAACTAACTACAACTAAGTGTTTTAGTTACGTAAACTTGAAGGAGCCCCGTGTTGTTTTCTTGTAGACAACGTTTCTGTGTATATTCACTGTTTCTCACCAAATTGCATTGTGTGTGCCCTGGGTTCTAACAAACGTATTGAATCCATCCTCATTAGACATTTGCGGACAGCGTAAATATTTTTAAATTATGCATTGTTTACATGTTTGCTTGCTCAGTCCTATTCTTTCTTGCATTTGTGGGCACATTGCTGTGTTTTTAATATGCTGTGCTGTCGATCAGTGGAATAGCTTCAAACTAGCGGCAGGAATGTGTATTGTGCGTGCACGATACAAACACAATGGGAAACAACTTGTAAAAGCATTGTATCCAAAGCATTACTAGTGGTCCAAAACTCCACAGGTTACCTTAACCACAGTTTGTCTGACCACCATCTCTCCCTGATTGTAACCATACTGTAGTTGCCATGCACATTTTATTTTCAAAACCATTTGCATTAAACATAATCTAGGGTTTCATTCAGCATCAATGTTCGTGTCTGATGATACCTTTTGGGTTAGGGTTAGGGCAAGTTAGGTAAATTATTACTCTTTGCATTATTAATTGTTAAACCCTCAAAGTCTTAATAATTGCAAGCTTTTCCCAGAGTCTAGAAGAGCTATCTTTATCTTTGACATTAAATCTAAATGTATGGGACGGACAGGTGGGCAGCAGTTGCCAACAACAAACCCAAGTACTCTCTTATGTTTCACTTTTGTACTGACCTCTTGTATTCTTCCTTCTTTCTTAGCTAAAGGTGAACTGGAGACCCTGGAAGCTCAACTCAGCAGCACTCACAAACTGTAAGAAAAACACATAACATGACATTCCAAACACCCTATATCTGTTTTATTTCAACTGTCTCCATCACTGGGAGCACTATGACACACTGTAACACTGGGGTCAATACACTTCATACATCAGCTGGCCCATATTCCTTATGTTTAGCAGCTACAACATTACACCATAAACCAGTGATCGTCAACTGGCGGCCCGCGGGCCACATCCGGCCCGCCAAAGCTTTCAGTCCGGCCCGCAGAACAATAATTAATTCAGAAAATGTGAAGAAGTAAATGCGTTCTGGTATTTAGCATTTCGAGCATTCAGAGCAGGTAACCTACCACAGGGAGAGCGTAAACCTGCCCTCCTGTAATTGTATTTCTATTCATATTCTGATTAGTTTAGGTATTGCAGATCTAACGTTCAGTCACACTTAACTGGACAACACCCAGGTACACCAGACAAAATGCCATGCAGCTTCAAGCACAATTCATTTGGATACAAGCGTTGCATTTTGGAAGATAGACAGTATTCTGTACAACGATGCCCGCGCTCCACACACACAGCAGAGCCGAGGTGTGTGCGTTCCAATACGCAGCACATGTACCTGACTGGGAACGATACAAAGGATTATAAACCGCCGCTGGCACAGATGAAGTAACGCTAGGCTCCTTACTGTAAGTAGCAGGGGCGATTCTAGGATCAGACCTATAGGGGGGATACAGTGCCTTGCAAAAGTGTTAACCCCTTGATTTATTACCTCAGTAAACATTTTCATAATGAGTTTATGGTCTCAATCACTAGTTTTAAGTCTTTTTGAATTATGGTCTCGTTGATTTTAAAATCGGCGATAAAGCAGGGTTTTAGGGCGTGGCTATGATGTGATTGCCAGTGAAAGTGTGTAACGTAACATAGAGTCCTCCCTCACTCCTCCCTCTTGTCAACCAGGATGGCTGCGCCCGTAACGGCAAACTCAACGACTCAAAGCAGATCTCCACAAACTAATGGGTGACGTCACACATGCTCTGTCCATTAATAACCAGTCTATGGTTACAGGTGCATAGCATCGGCGAAAAAAATAAAATTGATTAAAAAAATAAAAATAAAAGAATTGTTTTTATTATTATAATTTTTAAGGGGGCTACAATAAAACAGGCATAAACATGTAGAAAGCCATATTTCAATCTGCTCTGTCTGCGCAGTCCACTCTCGTCCACCGCGCTGTTTTACACAAACACAGCTCTACTCTGCCAATTTTTACAGACAAGCTAAAATGAAAGATATCAGTTTGAAGTCTAACTGTTTATCTTAGTTTGCCGGGAATCTTGAACTCTGGACAAATTCTTGTAAACTTAGCTAACGAGGCATTACAAAAAAACGTTAACTTAACTAAAACTGTAATATCTGTTTGCAAAACTAACTCAAATAAAATAAAATTATTGAGTAAATGTCCTTAGTTTTCATCTTTGTTAATGTCTTGCAAAAAAATGCAAATAGCGTTATATCTTTCCGACCATGACATTTCCCGTAGACATGTATAGTTTCCGACTGGGAACCCAGAAATTCCGACATTCCACGTCAAATTGAACACAACATGTCCATGCCCCTCGCCTGGTAACATGGCGGTACCGAAAGTCGGAAGAAAGCGGCAGAGTCCTATTTGATAATGACTGTGTCAGATAAAAGCAAGTGCCTTGCAGTGGAAGGTGGTAAAATATGTGGACAATTTATTACAGGGAAAAATCCCACGAATTTGAAAGTACATTTGAGAAGCGCACACAAGGAGGCTAACCTAGCTTACCTTAACAAGGTAAAGGAGAACAGGTTAGTACATATGCAGGAACACCAAATAGGCGGCTGCATATATGAAAAAAAAAAATAACCCTAAAAAAATTCTTACAAAAGGTTTCTCAGCTGGTTTTTGTAGTATTAGGTGTATTAATAATTAATAACATACTAAAAGTTTACCAAAGTTTGACCACTAGAAAGGTGTAATTTTCAAGATGGCGTCCAAGATGGGCAGGACACCCTTAAAAAATCCTAAATCCTTCAATATTTGACCTAGCCAAGTAATCTTGGTGTTTAACCCCATGTTGTCTGGGTCTGGGCAGGCCTTAGCTCTGACCTTGTCATCGAGCAGACATTGATGCGATCCTTGAAAAGCAGTGGAGGCTTGACCCATGGAAGTGGAATGACTGAAGAAATGCGAGCATTGTGGACCATGTCTACACCCATCACATCTGAATACAACAACGCCATGCAGGAATTCAATGACCTCACCTACACGACCAGCGAGCAGCACCGAGAATCCTCAGAAGCAAATATGAAAAGAGATCACTCTGATCTAGAAAAGATCAAGGAAAAGCTTAGCATTTGCACACCATTCGCTCCAGACCCATCTCTGAGAATCATTCTAACTGGTGTTGTTGCCAAAGAGGAGGTGAATGTGCATGAGTTTGAGACTGTTGGCAATGAGATCATTGAAAAGATGATTGGAAAACCCGTTTTGGAATATCCTTCAAACGGAAAGACCAGGCAAAAACCCTTGCAGATGACTCCACCATCAAAGTTGCCCAAGACAACTGGACAATTTTCACTGGAAGAGGTAATGAGCTATGAGCTCTGCTCATTTCCTGCAGCCCTGTTTGTAGGCAAGGAAATCTTCTGTAAAGCCAACAAGCCCCAACATCATGTCGAAAACTGGACAATTTTCACTGGAAGATGTAATGAGCTATGAAGGAAATCTTTTGTAAAGCCAACAAGCCCCAACTAGCACAGGCAGTCACTGAGTTCTTAAGCAAGAAATATAACAAAACTGTCCTGGATTCCATCCCACCAACTCAGTATTATGTTCTTGATGGTGTCTCCCTGGTTCACCGCTTGGCATGGAAAAAGGGTGATAGTTACGGTGCCATTGCACATGTCATATGCAGACTTTATCATACGCCATTATGGTAAAGCAACAGTCGTTTTTGATGGTTATAGCCAGTGGTGGAATGCAACGAAGTACAAATACTTTGTACTTAAGTACATTTTTCAGGTATCTGTACTTTACTTAAGTAGAATCAATAGTGCATACATTTTGCAGCAATTGTCTATACTTTCTACTCCACTACATTTCTACAACGTTCCGTTACATTTTTTGATCAGTTTTCCCCCTGCCAAAACGTCTTCCTGACCGTCACACATTTGTCTCACCAGTGAAGTGGCATAGATATGGGGCACCGCCGATCCTTCATCGGCTTCCAAGCTGGCTCCGGTGCTCCAGAGCCCTCGGTAATACAGCCTCCGGTAAAAGTGAAAATGAAAATGTTTTTTTTTTTATTATTATTATTATTCCCGTTTTTAAATCATAGTTGCCATCTATTTCTCTCCACAGCGTTGTTTTCTTCTCCGCCAGGCTTCGTAAGATGCGTTCATATCTTGTTTATTTGGCTGGACCTCTTCACATCCGCTCCCCCTTTTCCGCTGCTTCACACACTTTATTTGCTTACGCTCCCATGGTTAAAGGAAATAAAACGGTCTTAAAATACATCCGTGAATAAAACCAACCGCATTCTGATTCTAACAACATATTTCCGTTTTATGCTTGTTAGGATAAGGACTTTTTTTAAAAGCCAGGCCTTGTTTGTGGTAGTGGACAGTATGGATACTGTCAAAGCTCAGCATCAAAATAACTGAACCAGCCCTTTGTAAATCACGGGTCTCTAGACACAGCGCCCTCACTGACCAAGGTGCAAACTAACGAACTAACCAACTTTTTTTCTTATTTATAAGATTGAGAATAAATGGTTATGCAAGTACTTTTACTTTTAATACTTAAAGTACATTTACTTTTTACTTTTACTTAAGTAGGGTTGTCATTGTGGTATTTCTACTTTTAAGTAAATGTGTCTCTGGTTATTTGTACTTTTACTTAAGTACTGAGATTCAGTACTCCCTCCACTACTGGTTATAGCGAAGGTCCTTCCATCAGAGACAATACGCATCAGAGACGTGGTGAAAACACTCACCCCATCGTTAACTTCAATGCAGAGTTCAAAGCAGTTTGTGGGAAGAAAGGATGATTTCCTTTCCAGATCTTGCAACAAACAAGGACTTATCAATCTTATGACCGCATCAGGTGATGCAGACGTGGACATTGTCAAAGCTGCAATCAAGGCCTCAGAACATCAGCCCAAAACCTTGATAGGGGAGGGTAAAGACTTACTCATTCTTCTCCTCTACTATGCTGGGACAAACAATAGAGGCCTCTATTTTTGTTCTAAGCTACTGAAGTGTACAACATCAGTGAGATGAAACAAGTCCTGGGTAGTGACTTGTGTTCCCAGTTGCTGTTTATTCATGCCTTCACAGGATGTGACACAACTTCTAGTGTTGGCAAACAGACAGCATTCCAGAAACTTGTGAATGGTGAATCAACCATCCAGGCCTGTGCAAATGTGTTTCTGCTCCCACATCAAGCAAGGAATGTGATAGAGGACCATGGGAGAGAGTACCGATTCACTTGCCTCTTTGCGCTACAACCTTTTTAGCAAGAAAATTGTTACCGCCAAATCATTTGTTACCCCATAACGTCTGCCTCCAAAGAGTTTACTTCCAGATCATGGTGTGGATTGGAAAGGAAGGTGACATGAACACAGTGGATTGGGGATTGAAACTGATGGACTACCGGTTCCTGCCAGTTATGACCAGTAAGACTGCTGCCCCAGAAAGCCTCCTGCAGATGATCCACTGTAATTGCACAACTGCCTGCCAAACACAACAACAGTTGCAGGGCATATGGACTAGAGCTGAAGATCTCTGCCGGGTCCCATCGGGTTCGGTTCGGATTTCTATCATTTTACACGGGCTCGGGCCGGGCTCGGGCTTGCGCTCCAGGTTGCGCGGTAAATGAGCGGTTAGGTGATGCGTTTCGATTAGCGTGTAAATGGATGCTGAAGAGGTGAAACAGAGGCTGGCCTCTGGAGGACTTATTTTATTTCTTTGTTCCAACTTCCAAGTGGCCTACAGCCTACGTTAGTCACGAATAAATGTATAAATGACTCATTCTTGATGAAAGACAAAAGAGCTGTGTGCGTGCGGCGCAGTCTCTTTTTTCTTTCTCTCCCCTTTCCGCCGAGTGGTGCGTGTGCCCACTAGCTGTGTGAAGCGCGTGTCTGCGCTATTCTCCGACATGTACTCTAATCACTGCTGATAGACGGCCTTTTGTACAGTCAGGCTGTAAACGGGTTCGGGCTTTTAAAAAGCTGTCAATCAAAATGTAGCCCGATTACAGCTCTAATATGGACTACCATGCATGCCTGCTTGTGGACCATGTCAAGTTGGGAATTGTGAGAATCACTATAATCAACTTTGTATAAAAAGTATAAAAAATAAACCAGAATAAGAGGAAACAACTGAAGAAAATAGAAAAAGATATGTATAAATAAGAAAAGTATTAAAAAAGTATAAAAAACAAAAGGCAAAAAAAACATATGTTTGTAACCAATTGCTTTAATATAAAATTGTACTTTTAATCACGTATCTATCATGCAGATATGCTAATTAGAATATTAGATGGCCAAAACATGTATCAGGCACCAGTATTCCTGGTCTAGGAGGAATACAAAGGAGTAATGGTCATTTTAAGGACCTGACGGCCACCATTTTGAAAAAGGGGCCTTTCTTGGAGTCAAACTTTGGTAAACTTTTAGTATGTTTTTAAGTACATCTGATACTACTGTAAACCACTGAGAAATATTTTGTTAGAATTTTTTTGGGGTCATGCCATATTTGCAGCTGACTAAAAAGCAGGAGGAAGCGTGGGTTAATATGTGGATTGATACTGGGATGTCTACACAACTGTGTGAGTCGATTGACTTCAAAAAGTTCTCCACTTTACTCGAACCAAAGGGGAAAACACCTGTTCATGTATGTCTTCTTTAGTCTGTTGACTATTTAGGTTTTTTCCTGGAACACGTCACTTACACATTTGGCACATACTGCGTCTTGTGTAGACTGTTTACATATTTATGACCATATGTAGGCTACATTTTATGTACTGGTGTTATTGTTGAATACATTGTAAATACATATTTCTAAAATTGTATGATGTTTTTGTTGAGTTATTATTACACAATACTTTTTCTGACCTTTTTGAATCCCCTGACAAATAACCCATATTACAAAAAAAGACTAAAACTAATAAAAACTAAAACTAAGCATTTTCAAAAAATAAAAACTAAACTAAACTAGCAAACCCGCTTTAAAAACTAATTCAAACTAAACTGAATTTGAAAACAAAAAGTCAAAACGAAATAAAAATAAAAACTAATGAAAAAATGCAAAACTATAATAACCTTGCTTTATATGCACGTGAATGACGCCGTCATTATGTCCGCGTTCTTCATTCTTGATGATGATGCCGGTTTTATTAATTTGCAACAGCATTGTCTTATTGCAAATGAGGCATACAGGACGAATGCGTAGCCTGCTTATCAGTCCATTCATCATTAAAGCTGCGGTTTTCCACGTCACGCACGTTTCGCTTCAGCCTCTTTGACAGAGACATTTTTACCTGACAACAGCTGTTTCTTTCTGCATTTTCCACCAATCAGGACGCTGCATACTACAACCATGTTTCTGTAATCACAGACTTTAACCATCACTCCTTAGTGAACTGCCTCCTAGTCTGAGATCATTTTCTAGTTAAAGAGCTAGTTATCATTATGGAGTTTCCATGTTTTTAGGAGTCTTCTCACACTAATACATGACCCCTGCGCTATAGCTTTAAGCTGTGGTGGATCTTCAGTTCCACCTCTTTACTAGATTAGAATTTTGGGGCTCCAGTAAGTGACAAATATGTTTGTAAGTGTAAATTCAGATTGCAGCCTCAGGTGTGGTTGGGACATCATAGAAATTACACCAATGTTTTTCCACAATCAATGAAAATCATGGCTGTACTGTAGGTCTTCTGGTCGTCTCACTGGAACGTATGCACAGTTTGGCATTTTCAGCATCATATTTTTCTCTCAACTGAAATAAAAGGGATAAGTGAACTTGTGATTGTGTCCTGTCAGGTTCCTGGAGCTCACAGTGTTCTTCTCAGTGAAGGCCAAGGCAGGAGAGAAGGAGGCTTCCCCCAACACTTTATTCTGCATCTGGCACGAGTTCTCCTCTGACTTCAAGGAACAGTGGAAGAAGGAGAACAAAGTCATTCTCAAGGAGAGGTACATTCATGTCAATTTAGAATTATCTTTGATAAGTAAGTTAGCTATAGCCTATTGTATCGGCTATTATCAAACACTTTCGGGTCTTGATCACCCTGTCGGCATTTTATTTGCCAGTATGGCCTGCCAGCTAGGTTGCTTAGTAACTTAATCCCTTAACGCTACATAGTAACATTAGGCTACTGTATTCTGTAGATGTTACTTACCCATATTACAAAACAAACTCGATGAAAGGTTGACGTTTCACAGCGCTGTGCCGGGTCCAAAAGCTGAAAAAACAACAATCCCAAAGCAAAAGCTCTCTGTCTCACCTGTAACTCACACAATCCTATGCAGTGTGTGTGCAGCAGATGTAGCCAGTTAGGCCTCCTGCACACTGGATGCGTGGCGTGAGCGTGGCGTTTCTGTTGCGTGTCAGCTGCGTGGCGGCTGCTGTGTGGCGTTTTGTGTCTTTGCACACCAGAAACCTGTCTGACACAGCGCTGCTGCTCAAGCAGTAGTATACTTCATGTTAAACATAAATATAGACTGATTTGATTACAGCAAAGACAACGTCGGCAGTATTGACGGCAAAATAGGCTACAGACTATTTTTTGTCTTACTTTGTTCTGTATTGACAGGTGCAATATTTGAAAATCGACAATTATAATTTTTTTTTAATTACATTTTTGTCAAAACCTAGAGACTTTCAAACATCAACATGTCATTTATTAAATGTATTTGTGTCAAAAGGACATATAAACATCTTTTTGTGTTCTATTTTGCCTGGAAACGCTTCCAACACGCTTGCGTGTCGTGTGAAAAATAGGCGTCGGTTCTATTTCTAGCATGCACGCGTTTGTAAGTGGAGTGTGTAAGCAGTGTGTAAGCTCTAACCTGTTAACATGGGAGCCGAAATAAAAACGGACACGCCACGCAGCTGACACGCTCACGCCACGCAGGCAGTGTGCAGGAGGCCTTAGAAATACGTCCATTTACGCATTCAATGTAGCCAAAGCGTTAGGCATATTAAACTTTATACTTTAACCTTCCTCTTGTCTTAGGGTCAAATTTGACCTGTTTTCAAAGTTTCTACATCAGAAATTTGGGTTTCTTTCATGCAAATTGCCCAAAAATAACACAGATTGAGCCAGATCACTATCTTCGCAAGTAAAATGAAGGATCAGATCACTATCTTCATTGAATATTGGGTGTTTTATTATATTTTTATAGCATTTGAAAAAAGAATGAAATGGTTTCTGAACAGTATCCTGACTTAACTTTGACAGACTGTGATTATCCACTCAATCGTAACTACTTGTCGAAATAATTCATAATTTCAGCTTTTGTTTAACTCAAAAATTAGGTATAATTTCATATAAATGAGGTTTATTGACCATGAATTCCAAAAGAAAAGTATAAACTAGTGGTAATAAGTTGATGTTATGTTATATTGGTGAATCCTGTGGTAGTGAAACAAAGCACAGAAAAAAAGCAACAAAAACTTCAAAAAAAGTGTCTTTTGGTGTTTATATTAGCTATTAGATATTTTCATAACCACCATGACATTCATCTTGGCTGCTAGATTGTTCATGAATTTGATATATATTCATATTAACTGCATTCATATTGCGTGTTTTGCAGGTTGAAAGCAGCGGAAGAGTCTTTCCGACAGGCCAAGGAGAAGGCTTCCTACAGCGTCAAACCCAAACATGCCTCAGGCATCGTAAGTTCACCTTTCACTCTTGTTTTTGGGATCACTTGATCGATCACTTGATTATCTTTCTTGAAGAAGAAAAGCTCCAATAATGGATATTATTTCCACTGCTTCATTACGTACCAATTAGAACTAAGAGTACAGCTTTGAGAAACATCTGTACACTTTATTTGAAGTCCTCCTATTTAGAATTTAGAAATAAACAGTATATAAACATGTAATACATGGTTTACAACACTCTCTAGGTGTGTATTAATGTATTTGTTAGGCCTGTTTTACAACAGTCAAAATAAATACAAAGTAGGAGAAAATACAAGTACCGCAAAAATCCATCTTAAATCTATTTTAAATAAATCAATTTTGAAATGTTTGAAATGTAAATCAATGGCTATTGATATCACTTGTCTTTTGAACACTTAATGTTAGGGAAAGATGGCGATAAGTGCTGGCCACTGTCATGACACATGATGTGAAATTCTGATACTGGTATTGAAGGAAGCAAACCGCTAACTTCCATATTGAATGGGAGTGTTGATTTTGAAAATTGAAATGAGTTCTGACGCTGCTATCTCTGAGCCTGGCTCCACCCTCCTACGTACTTCCGCTCAATTTTCATTTTCCTTCAGTACTACGTCTGGGTTTGCGGTATAGTCTTGGGTTTTCTCTGACCAAATATTTGGCGGTCCAATCAGCGAACAGAGGGAGTGGCTGAGAACGATGACATTGAGGTCGTGACGAGCTTTAGTTTGAGTTGTAGTTCCGTAATGGCGGCGGAGAAAGATGCGAGCGAAGCCATTTGGTCCGTTGTGGCAACGCTGCCGATTATCCAGAAGTTAAAGCCCGAGCAAGAACAATCTTTGCTGAGTTGTGTTAGTGGCCATGATGCTATGGCCCTCCTCCCCACGGGGTTCGGGAACAGTTAGATTTTCCAGCTTGCTCGGTTAGTGGTGAAGGAGTTGGCTAAGGCTAACGCTAGCGATGCTAAGCCGATAGTTGTTGTTGTCTACCCTCTTGTTAGCCTGGTCCTACCAGACAGTACGTAGGAGGGCGGAGCCAGGCTACCAGAGTGGCTCTGGGCAGATCCAATAGTTTTAAACTTCAACAGAGTACCCGCCTTCAAGAAAGTTAACACTTGTCAATGGAGAGTGGCCAGACTCTCTGTACAAATGAAATGTACCAGAGTCTGGTAGGACCAGGCTAATGGACCAGAGTCTGGTAGGACCAGGCTAATGGACCAGAGTCTGGTAGGACCAGGCTAGTTATCTCTCTGACCTAAATGTTCATCATTCCCACTTCAAAATAAAGATAGATTTCCATTTTTTTTACCCTCTGAGGACAAAAGGCGCACCGGCGAGTCCAAGCGATGTTTGACAACACTCCTACTCAAAAAGCAATATTACAAAATTTCATTTATTTACTATTTTATTCATATATTACGCTACTTTTGTGAACCCAAGACTTTTGTAAACTCATTTTCAAGAACCAAAACAATTGAGTGTAGGTATGTTTTCACAAGAGATTTTAGAAATATTTCCACTTTAGGGCCAAATTATCTCTTTAGACATTGCTTTGGAAAATGTTGGAGGTCACTGTGCAGAAAGCTGAGTTTGTTCTGAACATTTTGATATGAAACACACGGGGATCAGGTTATATGCAAAAACCCTTAAAAGGAGAATTCAAGAAGATAACTAAAAATGCCCTTAGACCTCAGAGGGTTAGGCTTTTGTTTATGTAGCTTTGCATTGCTTTTATTAAGATGATAGACAGGTGTGATGCACTTAACCTCTATGATTTTATGTCCTTTCCACAGAAAGCCAAGCTTGGCATGAAGATTTAACTCAGTGGACTTGGAAGGCTTGTTTTGCCGACTTTGGGCACCAGTAGAGTCACAGACACAAAAAGTATGAAGAAGACAGAAGAGAAAAATGAAGGGATGTGTGTGCAGCTGAGCCAACTCAAGGACATCTTGTATCATTGATTTATTTCTTCCAGTTGAATCGGTTTTATGTGCTCTGTCAGCTTGATGCCTTATGTTGCTCTCCTCTCCAGCTGGTTGATAACTGAATCCAACATAATCATGGATGGATGCTGTTGCAGGGCCATCAGGCACCAGGAATCATGTGTTGTTGGGATCGCCACAGCTCAAAAACACTATAGTATATATATAGTATACATCAGCTGGAATACTAACATATGCCTATATGCCTTCATTTATAAAATACCAAATGTCTCATAAATTAAGATTTTTAGGCAAACAGTTTAACTCAACCCACACCATAAATAGCATCAACAACAGGGGCTTGTATAATTAAAATCTTAAGGGTTAGGGTTATAAGTTTAACTGTTAAGCATTCAGATCCACCAGATGTGAAAGCTTGTTTGCAGAAGGTTTCTGTGACCGTAGCTTGAGAACAATAGAGGTACCAGCAAAAGAGTCAGGAGGATGTGAGGCTGCAAGGCGAAACTCAACCGGTAGAGGAACAGTGTTAATCTGCAGTTAGTCTGGATCGATGGAAGTACATTTCCAGGATAAAGCCTGACATCTGGTGTGTGGCTCACCAGCAGGATGTCCGCTCTCTGTGTGTTGCTGTTCTCAAAATCCCTTCGCTACAGGAAACAACAACAACTTCGAGCTAGCAAGCTACACGCTGAAAATGGTTTTGATGAGAATTTGGACTGTGCAACAAGGGAGACCTGCTTGGTTCTTTCGGGGAATGATTTTAAAGATTTACAAAGAATATGTTTACTGCATTTATTCTAATGCCTAACTGGGACGTTTTGGGACCGATTGGTGGGATTGCTGTGGACGAAGTACACACAGAGATACACTGATAAGAGCTAATGAGGTTTAACCATGTATCCAGCTAATTTAAATAGCTCACGTTACTATATTGTGTCAGCAGCTAACGTCATTTAATATTGTATGTGGCGTTTTCTTTTGCGGGGTGCAAATGTTCCACCAAATAAAGTTCCTTCACAAGACCATTTTTGCATTTTCGCAGAGCCACCGTCGCTGCGTGTGGAGCTTAGCGCCGCCCAAGATAATTGTGATTGGGTTAAAGAGAAGCAAACAACCCAGAGAGTTTTTTTTCTCCTGTCCCAGAATGCATCTGTGGTGTAGCCAGACCTTCCTCCACAGTGCTGTGGAGATAGAGCTAGACTAATCTGCAGTAACGCTGACAGATCTAGCCGGGGGCGACAACTATGCACTCAGATGTGTCATTTAATCACATTTATGTTTAATTAAGACAATACACATTTGATTTACTTTTCTACACAACGTACATTCACCATCTTTGTTACATAAACATCAGCATGCAACATTGAATTTGATGGTTCATTCTTGACCTTGGAAACAAAGCAGTTGACAACACAAAATCTCAACATGGGCCAGAGAAAAGTGGCCATTTGTAAAGCACTTTATGTTTTTGCTCATAATTCCTCAACTGTGAGGCGTACAAGCAAAATATTTTTTCTTGATTTGTTGGTTCCAGATTACATGTTTTTCCACTATTTTGCATTTAAAAAACAAAAAAACAGTTTTTTTTCCTTCACTCTTACTATTTTCAGGAGATTTATTTATTAATTTTTTCTCGGAACTTGACCTGGGAGTGCGACGCATTTCCCAGTAAATACACAGAGCCGTGCCTGCTGGCCTGTATAGAAATCTTAAAATCTCAACAGCCATTGATGTAAGAAAGGGCGAGAGTGACCGGCATTGAACGGCAGCACTTGTAGACACTCCGTGATATATTGTGGTTGTACTGTGCAAATATTACTATCAACATTTTCAAAATGCTATGTCGAAAAGAGACAGAAATCTGGGTTAGACCACAGACCTGTCCTTCTAAATGCCGCAGTAAATCGCCTCACATCGAGCACACGCTACATGGACTTTTACAAACTACACACACACACACACACACACACACACACACACACACACACACACACACACAATGCTGTTATTGATTCTTCATCCTGATCCCGTCAGATTTAGCCTCTCAGTTGAAAATTAAACGCAGTATGCACTTAACATGGGCTGAAGACTGTCACTGTAAACTTACATGTGTAGTTTTAATGTGCTGATCAATGATATGCCATATCATACCACATATACCATAGGAAGTGTGTGTGTGTGTGTGTGTGTGTGTGTGTGTGTGTGTGTTCTCATCAACTGTGGTTGAAAGTTATGTGCTGACGGATGTGCATAGTGCATTAAATTACAGCCATTGAATTGTGTTGCAGAATTAATGACTATCAATGTAAAGTAATAAATTGTTTAAAAAAAAGTATTATGAGACACTTTTTGTGTTTCTTTCATCGATGTCCTTTTCTGCTGGCCAGCATGATACTCTCAACAGGAACTTGACTACGTTTGAACAGTTTCATGTGCAATAAATGTTTATACATGTACTGTATATGAAGAGGATGCATGGGGTCTGAGAGTGGTGTAATTTATGTAAAATAAAGAATGAATTCTGCATTATTTTGGTTTCATGCAATATTTCGCTGTGATAAGGTGTCAGTCTTTGAAAACTCCTGCTGCTATTATTAGCAAATATACATTTTTGTGAAAAAAAAAAACATTGTTGATAGGCTTACTGGCCTATAGGTAAAGTAGACACTAAGGCCATCCAAAGATACAATTAATCTTAAAGCTTTAGTGCGTAACTTTTTGATATTAATGAATGTCCGTTACATTCATCCATTGCCAAATGAGTTGCTACAAAGCTAATTAAGACTATCAGCTCCACACAACTCTCTCTGGATTTCTCAGTATGACTATGTTCAGAAGATCGTGTCATCCGGCGACTTTAGCACGCAGAAACTCGAGTGAAGATAATGACCTGGGGAGGGTGGGGGGGGATTGTGCGATCACGGAAGGCTTGTATCATGAGGATGAACAACAGTTTTGTTGTCATTATTTAGAATTCCTACCATGCACTATAGCTTTAAGGATTCACTGTGCCACATGTATGTTTAACATTAACATCTGATTAATAAATTCATGCCAACAATTGGTATTTTAATAGCTTGGTATTCTATGCACTAAAAAGGTATGTAAAAAGGTTTTAGGCCTTCCTACACGTTATTGTAGGCCCAGTTTAATGTGCAACTTAATTTTATATATGTAGTGGAGGGTATATATTGTTGAAAGGCTGAAATACCCAATAATGCAAGGGCACACTACTGATGATGTGTCCAGTGCCCAATCGACCCAAAGTTTTGCCCTGGACAGGATTTACCTCCCACACAACTTGGATAACCCCATTAGTCGATCGTCAACCACTCTCAACAACAAGACAATTTCGAAAGTGCTCACCATTTACTGGCTCAAGGGACAGTTGTAATACCTCGTCCTGTGTCAACCTGATCTCACAGAATTCCGTGAAATGAACACGGCCCAAAATCTGTGGCAGTTTCACGGAATTGCAAAATATTCCGTGATGGGCCCACAGAATAATTCCGTGAAAAGAACACGGCCCCAAAATCTGTGGCAGTTTCACGGAATTGCAAAATATTCCGTGATGGGCCCACAGAAGAATTCCGTGAAAAGAACACAGATCGCTGAAAATTCCGTGATGGGCCCACGGAAGAATTCCGTTAAATAAACACGGCCCCTTAAGTTAAGGAAAAGGTCATGGTTGGGCTTACGGTTCCGTGACATGCGGGAAGAACGGGACGGTTGGGTTCAGGAAAAGGTCGTGGGTGGGCTTACAATTCTGTGACACGCGAGAAGAACAGGACGGAAAAGAAGAAAGCGACTTTAGGAAACTTGACATGCGGGACACAAACCCTGGTCTCCTGGGTGAAAGTCCTGTGTTGTTTGACCCATCCACCACCCCAAGGAACTTCCTTACGCGGAATATCGGCCTTACATAGTACTTGGTACCGTAGTCGCTCTTAATGCTACGTCATCTTCTCATTGACTTTGCATTGGCATTGTTTTCCATGGTGGCCACACGGATTTTTCACACATTCCATGCCACCACCACGTAATGCGCTGTTAACAATTTGTGATCATTTCACGGAATTCTGTGCGACCAGGCTGCCTGTGTTAACTGATTCTGATTCTCAGTATATTGCTCTGTCTCTCTTTAAGTTAAGGGGTCCTTGGCTTAAAAAACATTGAATACCCTGGTTATGTGGTCTAAATGATATTGCTGCCTAAGAAACCACGTCAAATTCAGAAAAGAGCGTAACAATACAAAATTACAGTGCAGACGTCTAGCAGAGCTGAGAGGCTGTGGCTTCTTAATGTGGCAGGGCAGTTCTTCTGCTAACTCATGAGCAGGGGCACACGCAATCTGTGGACGCAATTCAAAAAATAAAAATAACACATCTGCACACCGAGCAGAAAAACTGTTCGCTTAAATGCGTCGCTGCGTCCGTAGCTTAGCACCGCCCAAGATGATTGTCATTGGTTTAAAGATATGCAAACATGCATATGTATGTGTGGAGGGGCTATTTTGCAGAGGCACCGTGGCTCCATCTGGCGCTTAGCACCGCCCAAGAGGATTGTGATTGGTTAAATGAAATGTCAATAAACCAGAACATGTTTTTCTCCCATCGCGGAATGCTGTGTAGACTAGCCAGACCCTCCTCCACAGCGCTGTGGAGGAAGGTCTGGGAATGCAAGACTACTGTGATGGTAACTGATGCCACAGACAAAACAAACCTCACCTGCATCATTGCATGGACTGTCAATCATGACTAAAACCACTCCCCTTTCCAAGGTTATATAACTCCGCCCTTCAGGCCTGGGACTCTCTTTTCCCTCCAAACCAAACCACACCGGGCAGAACAAAGAGAGGATTCATGTGAGTTTAATGAACAATTTCACCTGTATAGTCATCATTATCATTGAATGTTTGCCTGAAAGTTTGATATGCTGTTTTGTTTATGCTAGATTGCAGAGTTCAATCCTGTTCAAGTAAAGAGAAAAAAGGAGTGCAGATTGTGGATGCATTAATGATGTAAGTCATGGTGAGTTCAACATCACTTGTTATTATTGATTGTTGATGCCATTCAGAACTGTAACATTTTCTTTTAATATTCATTTGTTTAGGCGAGATCATCCACCATCCACCCGCAACCAAGTGTAAACAATTTCTCTACATTTACGACAATAAAATGTTGGAACGGCACCACTGGATCCTGTGTTTAAAGGTATAGTAAGTGATGTTAATCCAATACACCTTTTGTCAAAATCAGTGAATATCTCCTCACGGTCACTTAGCTCTCTGTTTTCTGTGTGCGCTGAAAACAAATCCAGTCTTAGTCTAAGGAGACACAAAATGAACCTATGAGTTAATAATACATGTGTACTAGAGGATGGATAACTGAACCGAGCCCGTCGGTACCCAACGGTACCCGACGGGACGGGCCGGGTTCGGACAGATATTTAGAAATGATGTTCGGGTTCAGGTCGGGCTCGGTCACATCAGCGCGATAAGGCATTGAACATTTTAAATTTAAAAAATCTTATTATGTAGGTGCGCGCCTGTGTTAATGTAGCCGGGTGGTGAATTGGTTGTAACAACCCCATCACAGTTATTTCTGGTTTGTTTCAGTATGTATTTTGTGTTCTAAAAATAAAAGGAATGTGCATATGTTTGTTTGTTTGCTGGCAGAGCGTACATTTTAAGTAGTTATTCCAGCCACTAGGTGGCGGTGTTACACGCCAAGTGTTGCGCGGTGCCTCTTGGTCGCTCTCTTTTTCTTTTCGGGCCGATCAGGGAAACTGCACTGTGGAGAATCCTGTGTACATCGTGTGAAATAAATAGGTATATATTGCATAACTGGTTAAAAACATGTATGTACAAAAGGTTAAAATGATATCTGTGTTCATCGTTTAACTGGATGATATGTTATAGATGAGATTGACTTTGGATGGATGTCGATGGATTTCACGTGTAGCGGCCGACGCCAGCGTTTCCATGTGTTAGCAAGACAGAGTGACAAGTGTGTGAAGTGTGTGCGCTCCCTGGTGAAGCCCGTTTATTTTCGGAGTCTGTATTCTGTGAAATGTAAGTGGTTTCTAAGTCAAACTGTACATTTAAGAATCAACTGGAGTTTATTGTGAAGGTATATTTATATTGTTTTGTTTTCTATGTCAGTGTTCTTAGCCCACTGCCGTATGTTTGGATCATTTTGTTTTAATAATTTTGGTTTTGGCCTTTCTGTCAAATTGAAAGAACTGTAAATATTACAGAAATAAACGAACCCCGACAAAGTTATTGTGTTCTGTGTGGGTCTAAGTTCAGCATGCTACATTAATGTGCGCTGATGCGCTCATCTGTTGACATTTCCGAATGCCTTCCTACAGTTGCTTAATAAAAGCGGGCTTTCCACACAAACAAACGTATGTGTCATTAGTATGACAAAAAACGAGATTTAAACTGTGTCGGGCTCGGGTCGGGCTCGGACATAAATATCTTAATGCCTGTCGGACGCGGGCCGGGCACGGACAGAAGAATGCGGCCCAATCAGTACTCTAATGTGTACTGAGTCGACCGTTCTCTGGGAGATGTTTTCATGCTAATGGAGTGACCAGTTTTAGCACAAACCGCTAATTAGCTTATAACGCTAGTGGTCGGGGCACTGGTAAAGTAAAAAGAAATCGCTATTTCTATACCACTAACAAGGCTCAAAATAGCACCACACTTCCACGGTAGCATAATGAGAGTCCCTACTGACGCATACATAGCTCAAGCACGGCGTTCACATCCGATTAGCATTAAAATATATCCTAGAGAACGGTCAACTTGGTACAAATGTGTCATTAACCTCTAGGTTCATTTTGCGCCGGATTTCTCCTTTAACACACAGCCCCGGCTGTGTAAATAGAAATCAAACAGAAAGGAGTGGACGAGCCACAAAACACTGTTCCAGCCAATCGGCAACAGGCAGCGACAGTTGATGGTGGGGGAGGGGAGGGGGGGGCAGCATTTGAATGTGCCGGCCAGTAGTTATCTGTCTGTGAATCTGGGGGGCAGAGCTAATGAAGGGGGGGTTGTATTTGTTTGGCAGTTGAGTTCACTCACTTACTGCACTTGAATGTGCACACTACATCAGATGTTCAGTAAGCCAACACCATCAGCACATTAGGTTAGGTAAATTTCAGACTGCTCAGTGGTATTATTGAAAATGGCATCGTGACAAATGGATGGCTTTGGATTTTTTTTTTTAGATACATTTTTTATTGCTTTTTATATTTCAAACATACAGAACAGAGAAACACAATTGAACAAGAACAAAAACCCTCTCCCACCCCCCACCCTCTGCGGTCTCGAGGAAAACAAAACAAACAAACAAACAAACAGAAATCATGCCTTGCCTAATCACTCTCCTCTAGTTCTTGTGGTGTTGAGGTAATTAGGTCTGATATTTGTGCTGCTGCGCTTTTCCATAGGTTGATAATTGATGGCTTGGCCTTGTTAATCCTTGCTGTAGGGAGTTCAAGCATAACTATGTCTAGAAAATATGCCAACCACTGTTTTATACAAAGCGAGTGAGGGGGTAGCCAGCATTGAGCTAACATTTTCTTGGTTGCAGTTGAGCCAGCTAGCCAAATTTTCCTCTGTCTCCCAAGCAGGTGTAATTTAGAGTTGTCATTAAGTAACAAAACAATCAGGTCAGCAGGAATTCGACATCCTAGCACATCAGATATTATTGATGTTGTTTTATTCCAAAACTCATGCACCTGTTCACATTCCCAGACCATATGTAGGAAAGTTCTAGTTTGTTCAGGTTGACAGAATGTACAATAGGGAGTGAGAATGGCTTTCAAGACGTATCTCTTCTGAGGAGTCCAATATGTCCTATGACATATGTTGAAGTGGATCTGCTGGTGATTTGGGTTCTTGGAACAGTGGAAAATGTTGTCCCAAACTTTCTCCCAATTAATTGCGTTCCCCTCAGGTCTCAGCTCTCGCTCCCATTTCTTTACTTCTTTGGGAGTTCTCCTATGGATACTTAAATCAGTTTAGCATAAATCTTGGAACTAATCCTCTCACAGGAAAATCAACAAACCATTTAATGACTGGGTGCGCCTCAAGACTGTTTCCCCATGGCACTCCAAAACATTTTAGGGCTGAGCTTAAGCAAAGATAGAAGTAGAAGGATGTCCTGGGGACCTCTAAACTAGCTCTCAGGTCTTCAAAACTCAACATACCTTTCTCATTGAATAGCTGGTCTAAAGTATAAATACCTCTGTCACTCCACTGGTTACAAGCAAAGGGTTTGTTACCAGACATTAATTGTGCATTGTGCCATATTGGTGTATTCAAATGCCACTTATTGGTGTAGCGTAGTTGCTCCTCCACCTGTTTAAAGTTGGTCAATGTGTTAGTGATAATAGGGCCATAGGCTAGCATACACTTTTTTGGACATACACCTTGCAAAGGCAAGGTCTTGCAGTCTTAGACTTCCAGTGAGGTTTTGCTCTATTTCTCTCCATAGAACTGTAGATGAGGAGTCCATGCACACTCTGAGGGCCCATAGATGAAAGGCTCTGTGATATAATTTATTTTAAAGTTGGGGAGGGCCAGGCCTCCCGTGTTTGTGGTATGTTGCAGGGTAGAGTATTTTAGCCTAGGTTGTTTATTATTCCAAATATACTGCCTAATTAAGGTATCAAGTTTCTTCCAGAAAATTATTGGTGGGGGTAAGGGGATCATTGAACTTTAGAAATTCACACAAGGAACTATGTTCATTTTAACAACAGCAATCCTGGACCGTAGCGATGCCAGCAGCGCAGACCAATTGGCCAGATCCCTTTGAACACTACTTAATATAGTTTCATAATTGTCCAGGACAACTCGCTGTAGCGACGCATGTATGGTGATGCCTAAATATGTAATTTTGCTTTGGGTTGGTATTGTACCACAAAAGACTGATGCCACATGCCTGTTGTTCAATAAAAATATTAGATTTATTACAGTTAATTTTATAGCCGGAAATTGAGCCAAATTCATTGAAGATCTCATGAATTTTTGGAATAGAGTCCTCAAGATCAGAGATCAGAGAGAAGTACAACAAAATATCATCTGCAAATAATATTGAGCTGCTATTGGATTTAATCTGGACATTACAGATTTTATTTTGCCTTATGGCTTGGGCTAACGGTTCAAGAAAGATTGCAAACAGCATGGGGGACAGCGAGCATCTCTGTCGCGAGCCCCACTCGATGGGAAATGGCTGAGAATGCAGGCCATTGGTTGAGACTATGGCTGTGGGGTTCGCATATAAAGTATGAACCATGTCAATGAATTTGGCCCCCAAACCAAGCCTCTCCATTACTTGCCATAAGTAGATCCACTCTAGGCGGGCGAAAGCCTTTTCCGCGTCCACTGATAACACTGCTGCCGTTGTTGGAAGGTTTTTGGCTTCTTCTATTACATGATATAGTCTGCGTACATTGTCTGCAGCATGACACTTTGGTATAAAACCTGATTGGTCGGGGTGGACTAGCTTCTCGATAAAGTGCTCTAGGCATAGAGCCAAGACTTTGGATTAAAGCTTAATATCAGTTCCGATGAGGCTGATGGGCCTGAAATTTGAGCAATCCGTAAGATCTTTGCCCTTTTTGAGCATGACAGAAATTAGCACAGTGTTGGTTTGTTAGTGGAAAGTACCCTTCTCAATGGCTGAGGTTAAAGCTTGTAAGTAGGTAGGTCCTAATATGTCAAAATACTGTAAAAGAAGTTCTGATGGAATTCCATCCAACCCTGGTGTTTTTCCCTTTTTTAACTGTTTTTAATGCTGATTTAAGTTCTTCTAATGTTATAGGTTGACCCAGTTCTTCTGCCTCCTCTGAGAAGAGGCAGGTTTAGTTCTTTTAGGAACTCCTGGCACTGTGTCAGATCTGAGTTGCAGGAGGACTCATACAACTTTGAATAGAAGGATTGAAAATCGGCACTGATATCCTTTGTTGAGATACCTCGGTCTGTGTGGATGCTGTTGATAGTAGCTCTGGATTTGCTTTGTTTTAATTTCAGAGCAAGCAATTTGCTTGGTTTACAGCCATTAAAATAATAATTTGGCCTCACTCTGTGCATTATGAATTCAGCTCTCCTCCTTAGCAGATCATTTAGCTCTGTTCGACTTGTGACTAGAAGAGTATATGTAGATTTAGAAAACACGTCTTAAGAGACTGCTCTAGAGATTTACAGCGTTCTTCCAACTCTGCAATCCTTGCCTCTCTTTTCCTCTTCAAGTTGAGCGCGAAGGAAGATGTGAAATCTCTAATAACTCCTTTAGTTGCCTGCCAGGTATGTGCAGGGTCAGAAACTGAGTCGGTGTTGATTGATATAAACTCAGCCAGTCTGGCTCTAAATTCTGCATCAAAAGCTGATCTGCTAACAAACTCAATGCAAAAGATAACAGAATGGCTAAATCACAATTGCCTCCAACTGAATGTATCCAAAACTGTATGTCTGTTTTTTAGTAAATCTAAAAGTCGCTGTGCAGAACCGGATGTAGTCGTAGCAGGGGAGAGACTACAAGTCGTCTCAGATTTTCAATATCTTGTACTATACATTGATAACAATCTTAATTTTAAATCACATATTAAGAAGGTTTGTAATCGCATTAAGTTCAACCTGGCAAACTTTAGACATGGCCGCAGTTGCATGTCAACAAGGGCTGCAATGATGTTTACGCACTCAATGATTTGATCCCATATCACCTACTGTTTGACAACCTGGTCACAAGCTATATAAAAAAAACTCTTAAAGTACTTCATAGGAAACCCATATACTATACTATACTATAAAAAAATACAACCTTTTAAGTTTCGAAAATTTGATTAGATATACAGATCTCTGTCTTATGTACAAAATTCTCCATGGACTGGCTCCTCATGTATTGAGCCAGTTTGTAAACACAGTACCAAACGCTTACAGATCTACAAGGAGTGCAGCAAGAGGTGACTGCATTGTCCCTTTGAGGAAAAGTACATTCGGTCAAACAGCTTTTTCAGTCAGGGCTGCTCGTGAATGGAACCTCATTCCAACTCACATTAGGAATTTTAAAACTTACGTTTCTTTTAAATTTAACTTTAAAGAAGTGGCTAACAGGCTAATCAGGACTGTCAACATTACATGTAGACACTAAATCTTGCTGCTATCTTGTCTATCCTGTCCTGCCTGTTTGTGCCACTTGTGCTATGCCTATGAGGTTGTCTGTTACATGGACTGACAGTTTGGCTTGTGTGTGTATGTGTGTGTTGGTGTTGATGTTGATATTGACCAACTGTTCTTGTTTATATGCTGATCTTGTCATTTTTTAAATTTTATTTTACATTTATAGTCAATTTTACTTGTATTGAGCTAAACCTGTATGTACTATTATAATCCTTTTATCTTTTTAGGTGTGACATTGTACGATCTGTCCAGGGACAGCAGATGTAAAATAGCCTTTTGGCTAATTCTGGCACATTTTACATTTTTATATGTATTATTTGTGTGCATTGTCCCTGTTAAATAAATCAGAATTTTTAATGCAGCTCGCGCACAACTCCAGCTCCAAACTGCCCCCCCTCCCCCCCTCCCATCTAAAGTCACAGGTTAATTTAAACAGGTTTAGTGAACTCTTATGTTAAACATGAATAATGTTACATAAACATTAGAACTAGGTCTCAACCAGCTATTAAGTTCTGAAATAGGCTATGCGAAAAACACACCAGCCTAGTAGGAGTAATAAACATAGATTATAAACTGAATAGTCTACATTCATCATGTTATTCCAGTCTAAATAACTGTTCCTTTAAAGCTTGGTTCCAAAACCTACACAATATATTCAACCAGCTATTAAGTTCTAAATAAGCTATGCGAAAAACACACCAGCCTAGTAGGAGTAATAAACATCCCAGCAAACACATACCCTTTAGGGAACGTTCCCTAAAGGTTCTCTAAAGGTAAAATATTTTGGAACCTTCAGCTAACCTTGCTGGAACATTCTCTTAAAGTGTTTTCACTTCTCGATTTGATATCTGACCCAAAAATACACAGATGTAAATGGTCATGTAGCAAAAATAACATGTTTTAACCACCTAAGCATGATGCATAGCTACATATGGGATGAATTTATACTCTGAAGAAGCAAAATCAATTGTGGGGAAGAAAGAAAAAGCTGTAATACAGACTAGCTGATGGTGACTGCTTCTCTGTGTGCTTCATTCTACTATGAAAACAAGAATAAAGAGACACTGACACATGTGTTAGGTTTACAAAAGGATTTATTTTTTATTTATAAATGTCTGAAATTATTTCATTAGATAACAAGGAACAACTTCAGGTAAATAACAAACATTTACAAACAAGCAGTAACGATCAGATCTACAAGAATGACAACAGTATAACAAAGTAGGCCTACAACAAATTCTTAACATGGTTAACAAAACTTCAATTCATAGTAACAATCACACACATAAAATATATATATATATAAAAAGTTATCTGTTATTGCTGATGTGAAGCAGTGATATGTAATACCTCTGACAGGTCAGTTGTACAGAGAATGTGGATGATATATGGAACCTGAGCTTTGGATAATGTTCACCTGGCCTGGAACCAGCGCTCTGGTGACTCAGGGACGATGATCAATAGTGTGAAAGGTCCATGACAGTATATATGTATATACTGTATATATAAACAATTAAACTTTACAAGACATTCAATGCATTTTACAGCCATGCAATATATATAATTACATTAATATGGTAACATATACAACATTCACACCAGATCCGTGCTGTGTGCGTTCCATCACAGCTGTGGCATGGTTTTGTGTGTTCATCTAAGCTAACTAATGTTACCTGTAAATGGTTTACCTAATTGTTGGATCACAACTGAGCATCTTCCAGGAGTCCTTGACAGAACTTACCCTACAGGACCTTCCTACTCATGAAGACTGTGGTGGAAACTTTTCTCGTTTGCAGCAGGTGTAGCTTTTTGTCAAAGACTAAACCAAGTTAGGTTTTTGTATTTTATTATAAACTTGCAAGAATATAGGAGTACACAATTTCACAAAAGGCACAGCAACCCAGTGTGGAAAAGTGTATTCAACGAATGAGAAAAAGCACACAGTTTATATGCATCTTCAGTGAGATAGAAAGACATGCCCCCTGCCTAAACATGACTCTACATTTCTTACAATCAAACATAGTAGACATTTAGGAGCCACTCAATTCTTCCCCTCTGTACCACTATCCAGGGACACATTAAGTTCCCAGACTTTGTTTATGGTTACCACTTTAAACCTTATCTGCTAACACTAAAACAGAAGGCTAAACCAAAACCTCAAGAAGAAAATAGCTTCAAGTGTCTCCAATGTTTACGATTTCAGCTGATCCACATAGGAATCTTCTAAGTTAAACACAAAATGTAGAAGAATATAATTCAAATCATGTTTAAAGGTATTTTTTGCCATTACATTCCACTCTTTTGGTTACAAACTAATCACAATAAACAAATTACTTTTATGAATAGGACTAGCACTTGACAAACTGTAGGAAACAAATCTTCACCACTGTTTCGTGTGTGTGTGTGTGTGTGTGTGTGTGTGAGAGAGAGTGAGTGTGTGTGTGTGTATAGTCCCTTTCTTGGCTGTTCTGAGCCTTTCACAATGCGTCAGATGTGTCAGATCAGGAAGGTCTCTCGCTCCCCCCCTCCTTCTCTCAGTCCGTCTGCTGGCCGTTGTCCCGTACCTCCAGATAGGCGTCATCAGTTCATCACAGAATGTTCATTGAGGCTTTGGGTAGGGCATGTGGTTTGCTGCTGGCTCTTTGGTTTGCACAGTACATCTCCAGATACTGAAAGTCACAACCAGACGGCTAGCACTGGTCCACCATCCCTTTCCCTCTGGGCCCAGAACTGTAGCCAGACTACAAACCTTTATCGTGTCTAGCTGTGCTGTGGTCTGAGGTGCTGTGGTGTTGGTTGTTGTTCTTCTGGGTTGTTTGTCACCGGTCCTGCAGCTGGTAGGGGGGGGTGAGATAGACCCGATCTCTGACACATCCGAGGCTCTGTGTGGCACAAAACAGAACTCTAAGAAGCATTATTTGTTCTTTTATCAATATTTATCACTTGGAAAAAATTCTACTTATTTTAGTGAACATCAATAATTCTAAAACAGCATTTCTTTCCCTCATTCTGGTTTAACTCTATAAAATCCATACAAATTGTGCTGAAAAGGAAACTCTGGTTTTTGGAAACTGTTCTCCTTTAGGCCTCAGTTTATCTTAAGGGTTGTGTTCTTGCAAATAGTGCAAGTCAATCAAAACAAAAAAAATTAAAACAAAAAAAAAATCTTTAGAGTAGTTTTGTGAACTACACAACACTTTATTTATTAGACACCTTATTTATTACTACTATATCCCTACTGTTCGAGGCATGAAAAAAATAATGACTCAATAAGCAGCATATATAAATAATCTGTTTAGTGGTTTAGCCATTAACACTGTCCTGTGTTACACAGCAAAACCTGTATAAAAGCAACAAAAAAATTCAATAAATAATTTCTTTAAAAGGAAAAGAAATCACCAAAATAAAATATTTTCAACACCAATATCAATTAATAATTTAGTTTTAAACAATTTGTGATATAGCAACTCATATTTCTTCTCTTATCTCTGGGTGTGTTCTTGCATTCTTTCCCTGAATCACTACCTCTTTCATCAATATGTTAAAATATTCTTTGTTTTTGTCTATTAGCTTTAAATCCTCCCTCTTAATCTTTGATTTTCCTCTAAATCTTGTCGTAACATTCTTAATTTTCCTGTACTTAATGAACCATTATCTCGAAAATAATTTTTTTTTGTCCAGTATGGCAAACACTCAATGCAGTCCAGTCCATATCTCCCCATCATCGCTCCCAACACCTTGGGCTCAAGTGACTTGGTGTTTTCGTTAGCCATACAAAAGTTGCAGTAGTTCTACTTTTTTCTACGATATAGCCGTCGCTACAAAGCTTTGTTTAATTTCTTGGATATTTCACAGACTGTCCTTTTTGACCAGTTCACAGACTTGGTCTGACTTATCTTTCTCTTTTTTTTTATTGACCAGTTCACAGCCTGGTCTTGTATGGATAATCTATTGTCACACCCGTGTTGGAGAGATAATATTCAGAAATATGTCCGTTATCTGCAAAATGCCATCAAAATAATCATAATCTAATTTATATTATTGTTTAACCAGAACCCTCAAAACAACTAAATGAAAAGAAACAAAAAGGTACCAAATTACTCAATTCCCAAATGTCAGTATTTGTCTCAATTATTTCAATCAATAGTGATAATGATTTTACAATTTCTCTTCGCTTATTTGTTTAGAAAGTTATTCAAAATATTGAATTCAAAGTCCAATTAAATTCATTTGATTTTGATCTTAACCCTGCTGCTTGAGATTGCTTCCCGTTCATATATAATAATAATAATAATAATAATAACTCATTGCTGGTGAATTAACAATTACCAACTTGAACTTCAATATCACACATAGAATAGGCCCGCCAAGGTACCCACCATTCAGTTTATAATCTATATAGATTATAAACTGAATAGTCCGCATTCATCATGTTTTCAAGCCTAATTACATGTCCTTTTAAAGCTTGGCTCCAAAACGTACATACATTGCTCTTGGGTCAAACTTGTACAGTACTCCAGATAGCGCTAGTCCATAGCCGCTGAGTGCGCCAGCCCTGGTCCCTCCGTCGGCCCCAGCATCAGACGATGAGTCACCCCGCCGACCTCCAGCACCGACAACGGAACAGGTCCAGCCGCGGAGCGCCCTGTGTGGATGTCGCACCATCCCCCCCGTCCAGCTCCCGACAGAAAACGTCCGTATCCTTGGCTGTAGTAAAGGTCAGCACTCTCCTCTGTGGGTCACTCTCAGGGTGGCTGGATCAATAAGGAAGTTGAGATGCCTTTAGCTTGTGGCTTGCGCTGTGCTCCTATAAATTCTTGGCACCGCTGAACAGTGAATGCACTGTAGTCAGGCTTAAAGCGTGGTGTTGCTTCGGAATAACGAATTGGACCTTTCTGCTGTGTTTGTCTCACCCCCTGAAGGATTGCTTGGCGGTCCATATATCTCAAACACCTGAAAATCAAAGTACGTTTCGTTGTACCCTTGCCATAGAGTCTGTGCGCTCTGTCAATCTCGACGATAGCCCTGTTTTGTAAGAAGGGGATCCACACTGGTAACTGATTTTGCAGGAACCCAACTGGGTCATCTTTTTCGCTGCCCTCTTTTAGTCCAGTGATGCGTACATTGTTGCGTCATGATCTGTCCTCCATTTCAGCTAGCTTAAACTCAAATTTCTTCTGGTCATCAACACAGGCTTTCACCGTGTTTCTCATCTGCCTGTTGTCTCCCTGCATCTTGTCCAGTCGTTGCACCAGATCCCATACCGTAGCTCCCTGTCTTGCAAGCTCTGTCCTGATGTGTTGCAGCGAGGTATCAATTTCTGCTAACGCTTCCCTCACTGCGTTGCGGACCACTGATTCAAGCCCATTTTGTTGTTTTTCTAAGACCTTGACCATCATGTTTAGGTCTGCCCTAGCATCAGTAGCCGTGTTAGCCGCTGCCACCATGTTGGTAACTCTCTGTGTCCGGGTAAACGGCAACGAGACCTGCTTTTTTGCTCCTGCTGGCATTCCACTGAGTCACTGAGTTAACAAATAAAAACTATTGACGTTTAAGAAGAAGGAATAGATCTGGTTTTTCAATGAAAATACGGAGGTGGGGACGTCTGGTTAGGTGAACATGTAAACGGCAGGGTGGTCTCGCGTTCCCACAACTTTATTTCGAAAGTTTACTTTTTCATTAACCCTAATAGTCTGAAACAACATTGTGTACTTCATTAACTTAATATAAGCTGGCACGATGTCAATCCAGGAAAAATGTTAAAAAGAGCACCGAAGGAGAAGCCTCAGCCGCATGCAACAGCACATGCGTAGCTAGCATCGCTAGCTTACTGGAAGACCACAGAGCTAGCATCTCCGCCGATTTCAAAACCACTTTTGCGGCCTTAGAGGCGAAATTGGACCGCACCCAGGCTGTGGTGACGGAGCACGGTCAACGGATTGACTCTTTGGAGTCTGGAGCTGAACTGCAGGACCAACGGATTCAGGCTCTGGAGGACAGGTGTGTGGCATTAGCCGAGAGTAACACTAGGCTAAAGGTGAACATCAGATCTCAAAAGCCGCAGCCGCAGAAACATCAGGATAATTGGACTCCTGGAATCTATTGAATGTCCGCGGCCACAACCTTTTTTGCAGACCTCCTCGTCGAATTGCTCAGCCAACAGACCCTCTCAACGCCTGAACTGGATCGAGCGCACCGGGCGCTCACTGCTAAGCTGCAATCGGGGTCGCAGCCGCGGCCGGTAATTATTCGTCACCACCGGTTCCAGATAAAGGAGATGATTGTACGGGAGGCCCGCAAGAGACGAGGTGATCTCCAATACCAAGGGTCGCCGTTACACATTTACGAAGATTACACACCGGAGGTCCTCGAGCAAAGTGCTAAGTACCGTGCGCCATGTCAACGCTATACAACCTGGGCCTCAGACCGTCTCTCCAGTGGATGACACTCCATAACTTCTGAGGGGCGAAACATTGAAGATGCTGGACCAGACACACAGTAAACTGAGTCTGTAATGCACTCGGACACTTTATGTTGTTAAGTCTGCCTTCTTTTTTCCTTTAATCATTAATGGTAATGGGTGGATGTTTTTGTTCTGCTGCTGTTTTTTCTTGCTGCGGGGTAATGTTTACAATCTCGGAGGTGGTGATTGACATATCATATTTCAGGTACCGTAGTTCAGCTACCTGCACCATACTCTGCAGAATAACTTTATTTGGATTTTTGGATTGGATTGGATTTACATACATTTTTGGACGAGTTTATTGTTGGATCCTCTACTGTGTAACAAGTTGCCAGTTAACAATAGTTGGATTTCCCTATGCTCCAGGCCCCTCTCAATTTTTCTGACTTCTTAGTCTTATAATTGTATTTGACATACAGCCACACAGCTACGGGATATTCCTGGAGCATACTCTGCCACTCGCTGATATAGCACAGTGCACACAATGGTTGGCATTTTATCTTTATCTTTTATTTTGGTTATTGGGGTTTTAAACAGAGATGTGGGTATTGAGATAAAAAGAAAAGGAGACTTGATATGGAAAGGGAAGTGCGGATGGTTAGGGTAAGTATGGAAGAGTTGATGTGGGCAGGGAGAAGAGCTTGGGTGGGGCAAGGGGTGGACCTAGATTTTTGCTGGACATTGATCTGGGTGGGAGGAATGAAACAAGGTGGGAGAGCCAGTGTTTTGCATGTTGGGAAACCTTTGTTTATATGTTTACTATTTGTGAGGACTGTTTCAATTATTTTTTTCATAGTAAAGTATGTTGTTTTTGCACAGCTAATTCATTTATTTTCTCTCTTTTTGTTGCTCACAACCTAGGATGTCTCTGATACATTGCAATTGTGTTCTGCGCCATGGCTGGCGTGACTAAAAAGGGGGCAAATGGTGGGCAGGCAGTGAAGATTATTTCACTAAACACTGGTGGGTTGAACGCTTCAGTGAAATGTACTAAGATCATGACGCATGTCAAAAACTTGAACTGAACAGGCCCTGGATCGGACAGATCTTCCACTCCAAATTTTATTTGAAAACGAGGGGTACAGCAATATTGTTAAGCTCTAGGATTGACTTTGTACCTGATACTATAATTACAGATTCGAATGGCCACTATGTTATTGTCTGTGGCACACTTTACCAAAAAACAATTATATTAGCATCTGTTTATGCCCCCAATTGGGACGATGATTCTTTCATGAAATCGTTTCTGTCTTTTATTCCAAACTTGAACTCTCACTTACTGGTGCTAGGAGGGAATATGAACTGCGTCATGGATCCAGTACTAGACAGATCTAATCCGAAACCTGTCCTGCTCTCGAAAATGGCAGCGGCGCTCTCTGCCTTCATGGCTCCTCCAGTACTACTGTCAGAAATTTAGGAGTTATTTTTGATCAGGATCTATCCTTTAACGCCCATCTAAAACAAACCTCTAGAACAGCCTTTTTTCACCTTCGTAACATTGCCAAAATTAGGAACATCCTGTCTCAAAACGATGCAGAAAAACTAGTCCATGCATTCGTTACTTCCAGGCTGGACTACTGTAATTCCTTATTATCAGGATGCTCAAATAAGTCCCTTAAGACTCTCCAGCTGATCCAGAATGCTGCAGCGCGTGTTCTGACAAGAACTAAGAAAAGAGATCACATTTCTCCTGTATTAGCTTCTCTCCATTGGCTTCCTGTAAAATCCAGGATTGAATTTAAAATCCTTCTTCTGACCTATAAAGCTCTAAATGGTCAAGCTCCTTCATATCTTGAGGACCTCTTAGTACCTTATTGTCCCACTAGAGCACTACGCTCCCAGAATGCAGAGCTACTTGTGGTTCCTAGAGTCTCTAAAAGTAGAATGGGAGGCAGAGCCTTCAGCTATCAGGCCCCTCTCCTGTGGAACCAGCTCCCAATCTGGGTTCGGGGGGCAGACACCATCGCCACATTTAAGACTAAACTGAAAACTCTCCTCTTTGATAAAGCTTATAGTTAGGGAGTGAGGAGTTGCAGTGAACGCCTAGACCGGCGGGGCAGGGTGTATAGCTGCAGACACAGCACCCCTGCTTTTCTCTGCTTCTCTTTACAGTCATCAGATTTACCTATCGTATAATCAATAATATAGTGCCTCTCCTAGTTATGCTGTTAAAATTCTAGACTGCCGAGGAAGTTCCTTCTTATGACACGCTCTTTTCTTTTGTTTCCTTTTATGCACATCCTGTCTCAGAAGTGCTTGTTACTCACCTAGCTCTGGGGAGTTTACTCCCCGGAGTCCTTATGTTTCTTCTTCGCACAGAACATCGCCTCGGATTAGGGCGACACCAAGACCTGGGTCTTCGGTGCAGCTGTGGCTATGGACCTGCTACACCCTGCTACGCTCTGCGATTCCCTGCAATGTCCGGCTACGTCCTGCTGCGTCCACCGCGTCCACCCATGCTCTGCTGTGCCACGCTACATCCTGTACCGTCATAACCCCAACCGTCAGACACCGCCCACCAAGAGTCTGGGTCTGCCGAGGTTTCTTCCTAAAAGGGAGTTTTTCCTCGCCACTGTCGCAATAGCCACTGCTAATGCTTGCTCTTGGGGGAACTATTGGAATTGTTGGGGCTTTATAGAGTGTGGTCTAGACCTACTCTATCTGTAAAGTGTCTCGAGATAACTCTTGTTATGATTTGATACTATAAATAAAATTGAATTGAATTGAATTGAATGGCTATGTTGACCCCTGGAGGCTCTCATATCCATCTGCCAGTCAATACTCTTTTTTTTCTCCCATGTGCACCGCACATACTCGCGTATAGATTACTTTATAATAGACAGGGCATTTATCCCATCAATTTCCTCCACCCAGTACTCACCGATAACGATATCGGACCACTCAACTGTTATTCTGGACCTCCATTTCGACCACAAGCCAAAGGGATTCAAATTTTGGCGCCTGGATCCTCTTTTGTTAGCTGAGGTGGACTTTTGCAAGTATTTATCAGAGACTATTAAACTTTTCCTAGACACCAATCAGAACAACGAGACTTCACCTTCCCTTCTCTGGGAAACCCTTAAGGCTTTTGTTAGAGGCAAAATTATATCATTCACATCTTATGTAAATAGAGCCTGTAAGGCTCGACGAGTAGAACTAGAAAAAGCTATCGCGGACTTGGACAACTCACTCTCTACCAACCAATTACCTGACTTACATGAAGAGAGAATGGTGCTTCACACTGAGCTCGACCACCTCTTGACAGAGGAAGCTGAACAAAACCTCCTTTGTGCGCGGGGATATATGTATGAGCATGGCCCACCAACTGAAGGCCAAGATGGCCTCAAATCAAATTACACAGATAAAAGACGAAACGGGCTCCCTTACATCTGACCCAGAAACGATTAATGGTACTTTCAGGAAGTTCTACTCCCAGTTATATAAGTCAGAATGTTCTTAAGATGAAGTTGTCTCAGTTGTCTCAGTTTTTTGAAAAATTGGCCACGCCCAAAATATCTGATAGCGATCGTGAGATGTTAAACGCTCCCTTGCAGCTTTCAGAAATTAAAGAGGCAATACAGTTAATGAACAACGGTAAATCCCCGGGACCCGATGGGTGCCCGGTTGAATTTTATAAGAAATTCTCAGACCAACTGGCCTCATTATTATTGGAAATGTTCAATCACTCGTACCGCCTGGGCTCCTTGCCGCCCACCCTCACACAGGCTGCTATTTCTTTGATCTATAAAACAGGCAAAGACCCCCTGAATTGTACATCATACCACCCGATCTCGCTCTTATCTGTAGACCTTAAAATACTCGCAAAGGCTCTGGCCTGCAGAATGGAGTCGGTCATGCCCTCAGTTATATCAGAGGACCAGATGGGATTTATAAGGGGGAGGCATTCGTTCGCTAATGTCAGAAGACTTCTCAGCATCATTCACACCCCGCATTCTCCTTCAGAACCGGAGTTTGTTATATCTCTCGACGCAGAGAAGGCTTTTGATAGGGTGGAGTGGGCCTACCTGTTCTCCTCCCTCCAACAGTTTGGTTTTGGGTCAGGTTTAATTTCTTGGATTCGGTTACTCTACTCCTCCTCCTGCACATCAGTTTGTATTAACACCCAGTGCTCTGGGTCCTTTCCTCTCTTCCACGGGACCCGACAGGGATGTCCGCTTTCTCCACTCTTATTTGCGGTCGCTATTGAGCCACTTTCATTTGCTTTGAAGGCAGAGGAAGGAATCAAGGGGATTCAGAGATGGGGCACAGACCACAAGGTCTCGTTATATGCCGACGACCTCCTTTTGTACATCCGTGACCCTCAGTCCAGCATCCCACGTGTTCTCTCGGTTCTGAAATCCTTTAGCGAGTTCTCGGGTTATAAATTAAACATCTCGAAAAGCGAGTGCTATGCTATTAACCAATTAGATGTGGAGCTACCCCCGTCTTCAGTCCCCTTTAGACTATCTAATTCAGGATTCAAATATTTAGGCATTGCAATCACAAGATCCGTCAGGACATTATGAGAGCAGAACTTTACTGCTTTAATGACAACAATTACGTCCGATTTGCAGAGGTGGAGCCGTCTACCGCTATCCCTGGCCGGAAGAGTACAGACTGTTAAGATGAATGTACTTCCTAGATACCTATATATTTTCCAATGTCTGCCTATCCTCTCTCCCAGGTCATTCTTCACTGCCATAGAAAGTATTATTTCTTCGTTTATTTGGGCTGGCAATCACGGCAGAGCCGGTAGATCACTATTGCAGAGGAGCAGATCCCTTGGGGGTCTTGGCCTGCCTAGACCTTATTGGTTATTACTGGGCTGCAAATGCTCATAAGATTATGCTTTGGTTTACCTCAGCTCGGAGCAACTGGTGTCAAATAGAGGCCAAGTCATCCTCCTCTTCTTCGCTCCAGGCCCTGATTTGCAGTAGCCTTCCTTTTTCCCCGTCGCTTTATACATCGAATCCTATAGTAACTGGCACTCTGAAAATCTGGGCACGAATTAGGCGCAACTCTGGCTGGCTCACCCTCCCTCAGACAACCCCTATTTGCGATAACCATTTATTCCTTCCTGCTCAAATTGACCCTAGATTCACGCTTTTTGCTAGGAGTGGCCTCCGATATTTCAGAGATATGTATGTTAACGGCTGTTTTGTTAGCTTTGAGCAATTGCGCAAAACTTAACTTCAGCGGCTCTAATTTTCTAAGATACTTTCAGTTACGGGATTTCGCTTGGACCCACTCCTCTCAATTCCCTCAAATCCCACCCCCAAGTGGCATAGATCTAATTATTAAGGCTGAGACTCTATCCAAGGGCCATATATCTTACTTCTATAACCTACTTTCTCCATCTTTTGATTCTGTTGTTAACAAAATTAGGACCAGCTGGGAGAACGAACTGCAGATTTCCCTGTCTGATGACTTTTGGGAAAAAGCCCTGCGAGCAGTCAATTCTTCCTCCAGCTGTGCTAGACTTAGTCTTATTCAATTTAAAGTGGTACATAGGATTCACTTTAGCAAGGCCAGGCTTGCCAAGATTTATCCGGGTCGCCACGCAATAGATGTTCTCAGACCCCTTGTGATTTGACCCATACGTTCTGGTCATGCCCCAAATTGTTCAACTTCTGGCAGCTATATTTTGACGCAGTCTCGAAGGTTTTGGCGTTGAGGATCTGTTCCTCCCCCCATATAGCGATCTTTGGCAGACCTCCGGACGGACTCAAATATATATGATATGGGATGAACCCACAAAAGGACATTTGTTTTGAAGAATTGTTAATTCTGAAAACACAAAATGGAGACTTATATTGTACTATGTTGCAAATATTGTTTGAATGCTGTATCCAATAAAATATATGGGAAAAAAAAAAAAAAAAAAATACGGAGGTGGGTGAAGAGCTTTAGTCCTGGGCAGCCATTGCGGTCGTCTCCGTTTTTCACCGTAAACGGGGTATTATTTGCAAAAAGATTTGTTCTTAAGTGTTAAAACATGTTCTTGGTTAGATTTCCCATGTCATGTGTGGTGAGGGACAAACAATTGGAGTGACTGCTTATGCATAACAGCCAATAAATAAGGTATGCTCAGGCTGAATGTGATGTTTCAAGTGTTTTTTTTTTAGGCATGGGAGAGACGCAAGGAAATCATGGGAGGAGAGAGGAACCGAGGAAATGTGTTTTAGAAGGATGAGACGTTCTTTCCTCTGAAGCGTTCATGAATTTGTCAGCTTTATGGGCGGAGTTAGCAACTCCTGCAGTTGCACGGCTTCCAGGAAGGCTACTCTCTGTACCTCCTCGATGATCCCTCCTTGATGCTCACCCTCACTCCTTGTGGCAGGAATAAGAGCTTTGAGACGGCCTTCACAGAGGAGGGACAGAACAAATTCCGGTTAAGCCGAGGACGAGGAGTGGAGGAGCTATCAAAGAGTAATGAGATGCAGCCCTAGTGTGCTGTGAATAGAGCTCCAGCAGTTGACGTCACCCAATCCCAGCATGCACCAATCAATGTCAAAACGCCGCCATTTTGGCAGGAAAGTGGAGAGCCGAGCGCAGAGTCGGAGCTGAGCCAGAGTCGTTACGAGTTAGCTACGATACTAGCTAGTTGTTCCTATTGTAATTTGCTGCCTTTTTCAATAAACGCCTTGATTCAACATGGTGGACAGCTGCTGTGCGCCGGGATGCCAGAACCATTGGGGAAAAGATAAAGGGAGAGCATTTTATAGGATTCCGAAAGATCCCGAGAGAAGAAGTAAATGGATTCCTGCCATAAAACGTGCAAGAAGCAACTGCGGTCAAGCCAGCCGACACTCAGATCTCCGTGGTCAAATCAACAACACAGCTGACATATGGGAGCAGCACTCACCCAGTCCAGCTGTGCAATTACAGTTGGCTCCTAACACAGCCCCCATCATTCCTGACAACCACCCATGGCTTCAACTGAGGATCATTCAGTCTCTGAGAATGACTTACTTGTAATAAAGATGTAATGGCATTTTTGTGATTTAAAAAAGTGCACTGATATAATGTATGTTAACCAACGTTAGTAGCTAACCGTTGGCGAATGTTACAGACTAGCTAGCTATACAAGTTATAACACTGACTGCATTAACGTTACACTTTAACTTACCCTTCCAGTGACGACAAAGCAATTTTTAGCCGGTGGACTCCAAAGCTGAATATTCATCACGAATCCAGCTGATTGCGTCCATTTATATCCCTCCAGGCTTTTGTAGGCTTTCAAAGACTCTCCAGAGTAGGACGAAGGAAAGTTGATTAGATTGTTGTAAATATCTGGATACTGAAGGTCAGAGAAGCTTTCCGTTTCACTTGTAAAGGTCGTAAAAATAACTCCGGGAGCATTATATGGATCACCAATGTTTAATCGATCAAGTTTTGCTTTATAGCTGCCTATGTCTTTTGAATTAAAGTGCACAGTGAACTCGGACGGGTTGAAATCTGTGCTGGCGCCGTTCATTTTTGCCACTACTTTCCTGTCAAAATGGCGGCGTAAACAGTCAAGTCACGTGACGCCCAGAGCTCTATAGGCAATTTGAGTGTGTAAAACTGCTTGAAGTGGCTTGTTTGCCGTGTTGGGTGTATCTATAAATTGCCTCCATATTTTGTGACAAATTATTGTGTTAGCGCTTAACTCTACACTTGTCCCTCTTTTAGTGCATTTTAACCCCATCTAATTTATTCTGTTTTATTTTTTTGAGTTTTTGATGGTTCATGTAGTGGCTATACATCCTCTTCTTGATACTGTGATACTAATAAACTATATTTTTTGTACAGCAGTATCTGGTCCCCGTTAATTCTGGGTCTTTGGTTACACAAATAAGACAGAAGTGCTAATAACTGTATGTTACTATAACTTTCACTGCTGTTGATGCACGGGGCAGCCATGTTGGATTTTGAGTTCGGGGTACTGCGAGGGTGTCTGAGTTCCGAGCTCGGAAATTCCGAGGTCAGGGGGCGTGTTTTTGACTTTGACCTTAGAAAATCCGACTTCAGAGTACAAATGGAACGCACTATATGAAAAAGCTTGCTGGGATACTGTATCAACTGTTTAGTCAGGCCTACAGCAGCGACTTGCATCATTCAGAAATAGGTTCTAGTTATTTGCTGGAGTATAGTGTTAATATCATAGTTTACAGAGAGTTGGGCTGGGGAATCAGTAGTCTTGCATTGTCAGACCTTCCTCCACAGCACTGCGGAGGAGGATCTGGCTAGTCCACATATCGTTCTGGGATGGGAGAAAAACGTGCTCTGGTTTATTGACATTTCTTTAAACCAATCACAATCGTCTTGGGCGGCCCTAAGCTCTGCACAGGGCAACGGTGCCTCTGCAAAATAGCCTCAGGAAGGAACTTGTTTTGGTGGAACATGTGTACGTTCAAAAGTTGTTTTAGTCGTGCAACAGAAAACTCAGATTGGACAGATAGTCTAGCTAGCTGTCTGGATTTACCCTGCAGAGATCTGAGGAGCAGTTAACCATAGTCCTCACAAATCCACCAGAGTTTAAAATGGCAATACAAAGGAAGCGTTAGGTAACGGACATCCGGTTGAAAAAAAGGACATATGGCGGAATTTCTGGTGGCAACGGGGCAATCACGGAAGAGAATAGGGAATAAGTGAATCAGAGCAGATTTTTCAGAGGCTGAATTGTGTTTGTTACCACAATTAATTTGACACTATGTGGCTCTAATCACACCTTATTGTCTGTGTTTTTCTTTCCATCAGCTTTATTGAAAAAAAAACATACATTTTTGACACATACTCAATATAATGATCCAGAGGGACTTTAAATCAATGAAGACAAATTACAAAATGATGGTAAATAAACTTCAGTAGTACAAAACTAAATACATTATTATTAAACAGGGGTGTCAAACTCATTTTAGTTCATGGGCCACATACAGCCTAATTTGATCTCAAGTGGGCCAGACCAGTAAACCACTCCAGAGAGATGTTGGAAAAAGCAAGTTGCTGCATTGTAGGAAAAAAACAATGTTACCAAAACAAGAAAGAGGGGATACATTATGAGAAAAAAAATCAACAGAATTAACGGAAAAAGAGGTAGAGAGAGACATACAAAACCCTTCTCACCTGCACACAGCTGACCAATCACTGTGTGAAGTGTGTTTGAATGATAGTGGATTGTCAGGTTCGGAAAGTTGTCAGTCAGTGGGTTACTGTGGCTCTGGGTCCCACATCTACTCTGTATATTTTGTGTGAAGGACATTAAGCCAGTATTAATAGATAACAAGCAAACAGCAAAGCAGGTTCATCAGTCACAGATTCCTAACTGCTTTTCTAATACCTTTTTGTCTTCATGCAAAGCCATTATATTATAAAGCCAGAAATTCCACATGAAAGGAATCTTCACTGTGCATTCAAGTCAATGGACAAAGGGACAAATGCTGTAAGATATTTCGTTCATGAGGACAATACTGTATTTAAAGATGGACAACGCGTCTCCACTTCCTCCCACTGTACAAAAGTGAAGCCAAAACATCCCGGATACCGGAGCTGCCATCTTGTAATTTTGGGGCCAGAGTCTGCGCAGTAGAGATCGGGCGGTGGAGCCGTGCTATCAAAGTCCCGCCCATACAACCGCACGACCAATCGCTGGACTAGACCAATGGTGTGGATCAGAGGCCCAATTTGGAAAATGTTGTCCCCCTTTCCATAATTCCTGATAGCGGGCCTGCTGATTGCACAAACTTTAACCAGCGTATCTGCCGTGTGTAACTGTGGCTTGACAGTGCGCAACATCACTCCAGTTAGAGACTGTAGATGGAACCGTACTACGACCAGACGTTAATGCCATAACCGCTGGTTTGAACATTAGCATGCTAATGATATCATGTATATCATATCATGTTGTAGAATAAAGTTCTTCTAATTGTTTAACATGTTTGCAAATGTATGTTTATGTTCATGCAGCCATAACAGCATGGTGCTATCACAGGAATCCATGTCCTCAAATAGAAATTATAGAAAAGCATCATAAACCACCAAACAGAATTCAGCGAGTTTCACTTTTCTCCAGATGCACATTTAGCAGGCTGCAGTAGAAAGGGTCTTGGGTCTGTGTATGAGTGATGGCTTCCTTGCCCTGTCTCTTCTCAGAGTTTTTAAGTGGAGTCAGGGTGATTAATCAGCAACATTTAGGATATGATGTCTGGAGGTTGGCAAGTATGCTGATCAACCATACGTATTCATCACCGAGCGTTACTATTGACTTGGCTTTTAATGTATAAATGCTTTAAAATTGAGAATTCAGCTGCTGAACTTTTTAAACAAAATTCCATAACATGTACTAAAACTAAATCTCACTCCAAACTACATTGAAATGTTGGCAGCCCTGAAATATAGGCTAGCACGGACAGGATTAAAGGGCATTTGTATGTTGCTGGTCCTACTATCTGCTATTTGAAACTATAGAAAAATTTAGAAGCCTAAAATAATACTGTTAACAAATTAATCATGGTAATGCTACATTAAATTGCAGTCATTGCAAACATGTGAAACTGCTATAATTGATAGGCTATCACAATGATCTATGAGGCAAAATGAGTATCGAAATGGTCTACAGGGGTGTCGGACTGAAGGGCCCAAAAAGATGCTAGAATGAATAGCTGTAGATGCGGGGAGGGGCCCATAGAGAATGCCTTTTTACAGGGCCCAGGATTTTGTGCTATGCCCCTGATGGTCTATAACCAAGGTTTTCAAAGTGGAGGCACATTTTTCAAAGCTTTGTCTGAGGGGAGGCCCACAGTATCAGACATTGAAAACCCCTGGTCTATAAGGTTGCTCAGACTAAATTAGATCTAGATCTAGAAACTAGATCTGAAAGTAAAGTTGCTTTCTGTTAGCTAATCACAAATTAGTGGTAGGTAAATACAAAGGTAATTACAAATGAGTACATTTCATACAGGCTATATTTGTAGGGTTTATTGTATTGTGTCCAGGCCTGGTATTGAATCTTCTTGCATTTAGTTAGGTTACTATTGCATTAACGTGTGAGAAAGGTGAATATAGCAGGTATTTACAAAGTCTGGCATTTCTATTGCATAATTTCTACAATGGAACAGTCAGCTACTTATACTAATATTTAGCCTATTTCTTGAGTGGTTCTAATCATGTGTAAAAGTACACTTAGCATATAGCCTACTGATTTATAGGCTAGACTGCAAGTGAATCTTAACCGTAATTCGTCAATTGTGGCTATACCTTAATCTAACATTAATATTGCTGTATCATACTTCATACCTCAAGCTAGGTCTGTTCTTGCACCAAATAAATAGGCTGAATTAGAGACAGAAAGCAGTGCAGAGGATGATGGAGGTGAAAAGAACTTTGAATGTGGTGTAGATGAAGAAGTGAAGGAAGGAGGAGGAGAAAGTGAGGCTAGACTGTAAAGTAACCTAAATATGACATATGCCACATGTGGCTGAATGTTTTTCTGTGCTACGCCCCTGCTTCTGGGAACACAAAACAACAGAATTTCTGCTTAATCCTCAATGTTTTGTTGAAGTTGCTTCATATGTGCCACACCCTGTCAGCATAGCACAAAGGTCCTTAAAGTTCCCTGAGAAAAAAAACAAAACAAGAAATATTAGCATCTGCAATTCCATAACACCTGAACAAAGTCCATCTGCTGATGAAGATCATGCAACGTGATCAAAAGACCAGAGCAGCTACAATAAGGACCTTGTGACATACTATATCCTGCCTATGGTTGAACAGACTCATGATCAATTGAATAGTCAACTCTATGGTAGTGTCTCTGTCCAAATGGATATAATGGCAGCCGTTATAATGCTCAACCAAAACATAAAGAGGCAGAGAGAATGAGGGAGGCAAGCAGAGACACATAGATTTAACGGACACCTTTAAATGGAATTACCCACTGGTTCTAATATAGCTGGTGTGACAATGTTACAATGTAGGGCGATGAAGTAACAATGTGTGAGCTTCACATACTCCATTAGTAAGTTTGTGTGCATGTGTGAATGAGACAGAGGGAGAGAAAGACAGACACATAAAGATTGAGAGAGAGATGATGTAGGCCTATTATAGGTAGGACTATATAGAGCTGAAAAATAAAGAATTTCATCGGCGATAAACGAAGGCATTTCAGCTTAGCCTACATGTAACGCCTTCAATAGGAAGTGGCATGTATCCGCCATTGCTGCTCATTGCTTCTTCTTCCACCTAGGACACAACTCACACACACACTCACACACACACTCACTCACACACACACACACACACAGGCAACGAATGACGTAGGGCTCATGCTGCAAAAACACCGTCAGGTTCTTATGGGCCGCTCGTAAAACACAATATATATTTTCGCTTCAGTGAAAGTTGCTTTATCTGTGTTTTTGCGTAAAAATGCCCTTCACGGCACTAGTTTAGTGTTTGACAGGCAATACATATTCATCCGCTTCTACATGAGTGTCAAAAGCACATTAGTACCCGGATGGACTGTCATGGCCGCCGTCGCTGTGGATCCACAGAGAGAAGAGAAGGAAGGCAAATGTTTCTGCTGGATGTTTTTTCAACCTTAACCTCCTTTTTATAATGTCGGACGTTGACGGGACGCCGCCTGAACTTCCATCGAGTTCATAGTAAGAAGTAACATATTTTTCTGTAACTTTAAATATCTTCGCGTGGGTGGGGGCTTTATTTTGATGTAAAATAACTGGTTATTGAACTCCACAGACACTAACATTATCGCGAAGTAGCTCAAATGTTTTCCGTGTTTCGAGATATAAATTGCCACAGTGAAATCAAATATCGCAGCGTACATTGTGGAGTCCTTTGTTGCTGTCTGTCTACAGCCTTTAATTCTTCCACTGATGCAGCGTTCCCTCGCGTTTCCTAAACTTACGCGACTATGGAGCAAGTGACTCGAACAAGTAAACATTAAATTAAAAAAAAAGGATGTCGAATTGTATGGTTAAGGATGAGATTAACATTTTTGCAACACGTTGTTGTCCCTGTGCTGTGTTACTGAGGCTGAGTGGAATTGCAGTTATGAGACGATGCAACTTTTTCTCTCATCTCCATGCTTCATTTATCTATCCCCTTTAGATGGTGTTGGCCTAAACTAGCCTACTTGTCTGCAGTCCAGGTGTTCACTAAAGTCCTACTCAGTTTCATTATACTATTAGTTGCATATATCCAGTTTTATTAGATATTAAAAGCTAAGTAGGCTTATCTCCTGTATAGTTATAGCTACATATAATTTCCATCATGTTTTTCAAGTAGACCTATGTTATTGATATACATTATTTAAGTCAGCCTAAGTGTTTGTGAAGACACTGTTAGCAGAAATTGCATTTTCTTAGACTGAAGTAGCTGGTGCAGATAAGTCATGAAATCATGGCAGCCATTTTTTTCCCCAACATGGCTTCCTCCCTGGGTTTACAGCTGACTGAGAGTATGAAGTTGAAGGCTAATCCCGGTTCCCTGACCTTTCATTAATACTTTATAAGTGTAATGTTGAATTGGGATGAAAATGCCTGTAATCAACATCCTGCGTGTTTCAAGAGCACACCCTGTTGCACTTTGCGTATGTGATTTGGCCTATTTGCCTCTATATCAGGTACATATGGCACACAGGAAATAATTTGCTTGTAAAAGTTACTCTGTGGGGTTATAAAACATAAAAAAAACAATGCATACTTAAATGACTGCTCCACACATAGTATATTTTTGAAATGTCCATTAACTTATCTGTTTGAACAATTGATTAATTGCTTGGTCAATACAATTTCCAAATATAGAAGAAAAAGAAAAGTGCGGAGGAAAATGCCTGTTCCAATTTCCCAAAGCCGAGGTGATGTCTTCACCCTGCTTGTTTTTTGTCTAACATTCCAAAAGCCAGAGATATTAAATGGGAACACCAGTTTTCCACATCAAAGTCAGTTTCCAGATGTTGGGAGTACTACTGTATAGATGTAAACGGGTCAAAGACGAATAAGGATTTAAAATTTGAAAATAAATGAAAGTGTCAAAAAATGCCAACTCAAGCAATTTTTATTTTTATTAGAGTGTTCTATATACATCTCAACAACAGGAATTTAATTTAGAAATGCAATTTAATTTTTTTTTTATGAATCATGTGATTTATTTCATGAAAAATGTCCTTCCTGGGTAACTGGAATGGATTTAAAAAATATTTAAATGTCTACCTTTTTAGCATATAAATGTTTAGGCATATCCATAGTTACAGCTAATCAAACGCATACTGTTCAAAAAAACTAAGTTTTTAACACAATTAATGATATATTTGGGTATTTATAATTAAATGGGCTCATTGTTTGATTTTGGTCACACAATATTCCATGCCAAAAACAGAAAAAATGATGAAAGATGTCTTAAAATGCTTTACAGTAAAGGTAATCAGGTTATTATTGTATACTCAACTGAGGAAAACATGATTGTGTAATATACCATGAAAATCTGAGTTTAAACACTTGACTGTGTCATTGTTACTCAGGATGACATCCTGTTAGCCAGGAATGACATAATGCAAAAATGCCATAAAAGATTAAAGAAATACATATTATTTTATTAATATAATCTAGCATTATCAACACAATGCTTGAAAAGTGACAAATACTAATAAAAAAACTATTTTCATTAACATGTCCAATCTGGGTAACAGAAGATCTTCGTTATCCAGGAAGGACAAAAACATGATTTTCCCACCAAAACTCTGTCAACATGGCATACTCAGCTAAAATATATCTTAGCCTTTAAAACATTAATGCCATATTTCACATGAAATAAGCATTTTTTTAAAATATCAAAACATCAAATATGTTTTATTAGCGTTGTGCATAAAGACACATGATTTTTGGACATAGTTCACCAGTGACCGAAAAAGCAAAATAAAAACTTTTTTAAGAGAGAATTACTAAACTCTCCAGATGTTTTGGGGTCCTCCAAAATCTTCTTTATGATGTAATATCATATTTCATGACTATGCAATTGCATTATGGGTAATTTATGGATTTTAAGGTCTGTTACCCAGGAAGGACATTAGGTAAATCCAAAAGTAAGGACTGAAGTATTTCTTGATTAACATTTTAGATAAGGGTAGGATTGTTACTATATTTGTAGGTATCACTGCAAACATCGACACAATTATGCCAAAGTAGATAATTAATGCTCTTATTATTTTTGACATTTTTGTCACATTTTTATACTTAGATTTTAAGCCCGGACGTTACCCAGGAGGGACAGTTTGGTACTTCTGAGCTCAATAGCTCTTTGAATTTTATTTTTTTGCAATAAATACCTATTACAGTGAGTAAAGAGGGGAGAGTTGAGTAAAATAATGTAGTTTTTTAAAATGTATATTTATCTTTTGCATTATGAATATGCTTTGGACACCATAATTGACATGCCGCGTCTTTGACCCAAACACGTTGTATAAAGCATTTAGTGTCTCCAGAGGGAGCTGTGTGAAGTCTGACACAATGTCCAGGTGATGTTACTGGAGTCACCATCGGTTGGGTTTGAAGACTACACGTTTGACCGTTTATAGCTCATCATCTCTGCTGCGGGCCAGAAGCTCCATGCTACGCTAGCTGCTACTTGCATAATGCGCCCGAATCTCTGACCGAACTGTCAGCAGTCTGTTGCATTGTGGGTAATGTAGGTGCAAGGTTTTGACAAGGAAGAAGAAATGTGTGGAATAGAAAAGACTATTACCTGTTTAAATAATGAATTGTACTGCAATTAAGTAATCAAATTTGATTGTTAGAGAAGATTGTTTTGTAGATAATAGCCTAACTTTAAATGAGTAATCAATTATCAAATTTGTTGCTGATTTAATTTTCTGTCAGTTGACTTTGCCATTAATCATTTCAGCTCCACATGTAACACTGCGTTAGCTCTGCCCTTACTATGGCCTTCACAGCACTGGGTCAGTATTCATGTAATTGTACAGCTTCTCTCACTTGTGAAAGTGATCTTGTAAAGGGTGTTTTCCTGTTTTTGCTCTAACACTACTATGGTTATAAATATGATTGGTACAAAGTAGGTTTAACTGATCTCTAGGCCTGTAACAATTATTATATAGTTGTCTAATTGTCAATTTTTTTTTTACGTATTGGTGGTTTCTTTGTTTAACCGCAATTAATTGTTAACCGTAGCCAAGGTCTTAAGGGATATGAATGTTGATGGTAACTAATGATTTTGTTTAGTTGGACTGTTGAGCTTAAGCTATGCTAGTTGTTGGCACTTGACCCTATACACGTTCATAGCAACAAAAATGACAAGGGGGGGGGTGTACAGTTATAATAGTTTTTTTTTATGCATTGTGTGTATTTTTAAGTCCTAACAAACGGTGTCCATTTCCTTCTTCAAAGCTAATTATTCCTTTCAATGAAAGTATTTTAAATCATGCATTGTTTACATCCATGTTTACTAGTTTCCTTTTTTCTTCTTTCCTGTCATTGCTGGCACATTGCTGTGTCTCTTGGCTGTTAATGCCGCCTTTACATCAGATTAAGTGCAAAACTATTGGCAGGAAGTGTATCGCATCACCCACATGCACGTGTGCGACTGTGCGTGCACAAGACAAATATAAAAAAAAGTCCCTCTCATAAAAGACTGCTCTATAACACTAGAAGTCAAAAACTCCAGTGGGTACCTTAAGTCTTGATCGCCTGAGCTGTTTCAATAGCCAATATCGCACCGAGTTTCAAAAGGACAAAAAGAGTTGTTTTCTGCCGTCGGATGTAAAAGCACTACGTTTAATGGAAATGTATAAAGGTGAAACATGTCACCAAAGTGTGTGTGTCATACAGCTATAAATTTAATACATCTTCAGAAGAATAAAACAGACATAGAACTAGAAAAAAGGACGCGAACAGACAAATTACAGACGGAACAACAAACGAGGGCGCAGCAGAGCTTACTGTCTGCTGAAACATCTGAGATTTCTTTTTGCAATTTGTGTGTGTGTGTGTGTGTGTTTGTGTGTGTGTGTGTGTGTGTGTGTGTGTACGTGTACTATGTCACTCAATAACATGGTATAAACGGCAGTTCACATGGCATGACGTTCAGCAGAGCCATTGCTTACTGGTTTCTGTTGATAGACACTTTCATATTCATAACATTGAACAGTAACATGGAACTAATATGTCAACATTGATACTTTGGTGTTAAATCACCATACAAGCTGTGTGACAAAACAAGAGTTTATTCTCATGTTTTGTTCAACGAGGTGTTCTCCACAAATATTTTCATTTAAACCACTCACACAATTAGTAGTATTTAAAGAGAAAACTGTACAGTTTATATAATATTACACTTGAAGTTGTAATATCATGCTGCTTTTGTCTTGCAGGCACCGGGGCCACACTACATGCTCCTCTTCTTCAGACACGACATGCATTAATGTTTATGGTTTGGCCTAAAGGAGTACAGGTAATAACTGCTTATTAAACTTATGTTTGCCATTTATTCTTACTTAGCAATAAAGCTATAATTTCAGTGTGGGCCTTACAATCTGAAAATAACGTTTTATAAATTGAGTAACCTGACCAAGTGGGTGTTGTTGTGGCACTACCACCCTTTCAAATTATAAGATAATATGTAATATTGCTGCATTAAAAATGTCTAAAAACGACTATACCTATGTTTTATATTTTGTTTAGTTGCAGTGTTTCCCACACATAGACTAATGTGTGGCGCCTGCTTTAGGAAGTTAACAAGTCGCAAGTTTGCGGTAAAATGCAGTTGGGTTGTCGAGGTCAAAACACTATATAGCAGCTGTGAATCAAATAAACGTATAATAAATAATGTTATGTCATTTTTACTCTTACACTGAATGTTTGCTGCTTCAATCCAGATGAGTAGCCTATTGAAAAGTATTTTCCGCGACTGGAAAAGGCCCGTGTTGAGGATGAGGACCAGCCTGAACCGGAGGTATCAGTCTGAAACAGAGTTCAACAGTCCGACCAGTGGAATTAGTTATGTTATTAATTTGTTTACAATATTTTCAGGCTTCAGCCAGTGAAAGACAGGGTGAGGGAGAGAAAGAGATAGATTTGTTAGGCATTAAAGAAAGAGTAGGAGAGTAGGACAGCATCCAGTAGTCCTCCTCAGTTTTTGATACTTGATTGTTACGAAAATAAGTACCCCCCACCCCGTGACACGGGGTGACCAGATGATACTTTCAAGAGTGATTGTAAATCATAAAATGTCAAAGAATTATATTCCGTAACAACAACAACACATCATTTTTTCTGCCACACATATTTTTTTCATTAATTACATGCCACTTTGCAGCACAGTAATACAGAAGAGACTAGGGCTGCACGATATGAGGAAAAGATCTAATTGCGATTACTTTGACTGATGTTGTGATTGCGATATGATTCACGATATTGGAGGGAATGATCGTTTTTGTATCATTATTCTCATTTTCATTGAAAATGATTAACATTGAAAGAAATTAAGATGAGTATAGTGTGATTTTTGCGAGGATCTGTACCAAACAAAGATTTTTTTCTTTAGTCTGTAGGATAGGATTTGTAGGGACATCTCTGCAGCACCACAATACTTCATTCAGAAAGATTTGACACATATTTTGCCATTAACAAATATTGCGCCCCCCTGCGATTTGGATATTGCACTAGTCCATATTGCGATTTCGATACAATTGTGATTAATTGTGCAGCCCTAGTAGAGACCTAATTTATTGATGTATTTCAATGTTGATCCAGCATACTACGATGTGCTACGTTGACCAGTGGCTCATGCTAATGCTTGGTGGCTAAACAGTACGGCAACATTATAAGGTTACAGCGGCCTTCAACGCGCTTAAAGTTATTTTTAGTATGATTGTTTTGACCACAGTTAACAGCGCTGGGCTAACCCATGATTAAATTCGCCACATAACATCAGCTGTATGGGTAGTCGACTAATCTAATGCTAAATTGGCCAGCTGGCGCACCTCAGTCCGTCTGTCTCATTCACCGCCCCTAGGAGACTTTGTCGGAATGAGAGCGGACCACAGCCCTGCGGACACAGCCATAGTTAGCCCCCAGCCAGTGCACAGCAACCCCGGACCCAGCCAGCACAAACCCAAGCGCCGTGCTAACGAGGCTATAACAGAAAGCATTATTGATCCGTCGGGGAACAGGCCATATCATACCCCAGGCGCCGCAGCAACCAGCGGAACGTGTTCTGTAGATTATCGGGAATAAGAGGGACATTGTTTATGAAAAGTGATGTTTATGTTGAATTTTTTTACCAGTAATTTCTTCAATGCTGTCATCGCCGCAAACTAAATTCCATTTTCCTCCATTGTCTTGGGGTAGAAATCTCAAGAGATGGATATCTCAAAGCCTGCATGGCTACAAATCACTAGACGTTTTTTCTTTCATTTTGGCAAAATGACCCTATAACATACGTAAAGATGGCGATTGTGGTTGTAGGATCGGGCTTGGCAATCCAATAATATCTCTTATGAACTTTAAGTGGAGTTAGATAAATTGGTTGGTTTTTTTTGGCATGATGTGTAGGATGTCTACATAGTGAAAATTACAACGTACACAAAAAGGTTGTGGAGGGGAGGCTGAATGACAGAAACACCTCTCTGTATAATACTGTACGAATACAGTTCACCAGCACCACAAACTACATCCTCCAAAATGATCATACAGTTGTCTGACCACCTTTCTAAAGCAATTTGAAGAAAAACTGAACATTATAATCTTGATGAAGGTACAATGTTGGATTAGACTTGGCTAGGTAGACCTAATAAACAGAGTTGCCAGCATGTTAGGGATAGACCGATTATCGGCCCTGGCTGATTATCGGGGTGTTTTTTTTGGCAGTTTGCAGATTATCTGTATCAGCGTTTTATTTGCCTGATAACTGATAAAGTTAATTTATTAAAAAGTGTTCTACTTTGGCTCGGCTACAGCTCTGTGTCTGTCCCTCTGCTTCAGTTTCACTCACCGTTGAGTCTGACTTAATGTCTCCCCCCCCCCCACAACACTAACTGACTATTATTTTGAAAGTTTCTAATTTATTAAATACTTGCTTAAATAATTTAAAAAGTTTATTGTTGGAGTTTGTAACATTTCAGAATCTTAATTTTGACTTCAAAGATTTTCATTTTCACTGTAAATGCATATCGGTTCCAAATATCGGTTATCAGTTTTATTAACTACTAATTAGGGATGGGTGATATGGCCTAAAATCAATTTTGCGCTATACATTGCAGCCTCTTGCGATAACGATATATATCACGATATAAAAATTATAATAGAACCATTTCAGAACAGGTTACATAGACCCTAAGGAAAGCCAAACTGCTAAATGTATTTTTTTTTTTTTTAAGAGAAAGAAACGTAGTGTGTAGTTTATTAACATTTATTGTGCAAAACTGTAATTATACAACATAATGTTGCAGATAAATAAAATTCAAGTACACTAGTTGCAGAGACTTTAAGAAAGCAAAAGCTTAAAGTATTGGGTTTCTTTCCTTTAGTGCAAACCATTCTAAAAGGCACTACACTGAGTTAGTTCAAGTCCTTGGTTCTTAAATGCCACCCAAGATGCAGAGAACAGGAAAAACTGGTTTCTTTTTAGTTAAGGAACAGACACTGTACTGAAAATACTTTCAGTATTAGGCAAAGATGCACAGATAATTTAAATAAAAACATATTTCAAACATAAAGTTTCTTACCTGCAGCCTAATGTAACAAGGGTTGGGTACCGTTTGAATTTTTACGATTCCGATGCTGAACCGGTACTTTTAAAACGATTCCGATTCCTAAACCGATTGTTGAAAAATCACATCAAAGAAGTTTGCGTAGGAACCGGATCCATAGTTTCGGTACCCAACCCTAAATGGAACGCATTTGGTTTTAAACATTTTGTTCTCTTAATGAAGTGAAAACTGGTGTCTTGTTAATAAAGGAACAGATACTGTGAATTAGGGAAATACTTTCATTATTAGGCATGCCTATTTTAAATAAAGAAAATTCTTCCAAGTGTAGTGCACAGATAATGCACTTCAAATGAAAACATAATAAAGTGCAAAATGAAAGCACAATAATTTATAACAATTTAAAGAAGATACTTCCAGTATAAGGCTCGTATACGTCAACTAAAGAAAAGGTTTCTTTACAATAGTGCCATGCCATTGACAGTAAAAAGTGCAAAACAGTGACAGAGCACACTTGTGTGTACACACACACACACACACACACACACACACACACACACACACACACACACACACACACACACACAGTGGTGTAGTCTACGTGATACGCAAGTATACGCAGTATACCCACTAAGAACGCTCCAGGATTTCCATATACCCACTTAAAAATGCTCAATGACATGTAATAAAATACTTTCCATTATAACGTTTAATATATTTTGAATTGCCATCTGTGTTTTCCTTCGCATAGGCTAAATAAAGGTATTTCCACTGTAAATGGGTGCATTAAAGTGTATGAGAATGAAGGCAATTAAGTCTTTGATGCTCAAAATTTCCCAGGGGGAGGACACCCAGACGCCCCACTTTAATATGTCCATTCTGGTCCATATATTTATATAGTACAGTATACCCGCTAAAATACATTAAACTACACCACTGCACACACGCAGACACACACATACGGCCCGTATGTTCAGCGGGGAAGTACGGCGTCTGCAAACACCGGCTGCCAAGTTTCCCATCGTCTGTTATATAGTGAATTGTCAGGCTGATGAAAGGCTCCGTGGTACGGCTCGACCACAGGTCCGTCGTAGCGGCTTAAATCCGAACCAAGTCCAAATAATGGATGTTGCACCGGTCTTTTCCACCATCTCCTCCATTTCGCTTTCAGCCATGTTCACTCAAGATGACGATGATGCGTTGCAGCCGGTTGCAGCTCGTGGCTCTAAATTTCGCGGGTAGATTGCGTCAACATGCAGTATCGCAATAGTGCAATATAATTAAAATCTCTATCGTAGGCCAATTTTGTATCGTTTCTATTGCATATCGTTTCTATCGCCCATTACTACTACTAATAATCGGTATCGGACTTGAAAAACCAGTGTCGGTCGAACCCCACAGTATATTGGTTCAAAACCATTACATTTATCAAATGCAATTATTGATATGAACATCACTCTGTTGGGAACTACAGAAACTCTGTCCACTCGCATTGTTACAGAGTTCAAAGTGGAGCTTTATCCCTCACAAACAATCTTCTGCCCATTACTGACACTGGCTACAGCAAATCCTTTAACCAACTGACAAGTTCAAATTTGGCCTGTCATTCAGTTACTCTGGCTTTCATTAACGCCGGCGTCATTTTAAATGTAGAATATGTGGCAGAGCTGTTGTACTGGATTGCATTAGATTGTATAGGTGAAGCTAATACCGTGGCCAGTCTGTACTTGTCTTCACAGTCCTGATCAGAGGGCCAATCAAACAAAGGGAAACATCTGTGTGGGTGGGCCATGGGCTAATAGGGGCTTTAGGTCAGGCCATACATTCCATTTGTCCTTGTCTCCTTGATACTCTATCTGTATCTCATACAGTTGGACATTGTTTAAGCTCTTCTTTATTTGTTTACTCTTCGCTGGTTAGCTTTGACTAGAGCTGGGCGATATGGAGAGAATCAAATATCACAATATTTTTGACCAAATACATCAATGCCGATATTCCCGCTATATTGTAGGGTTGACTTTTAGTGCTTTCACGAAAAATGTACACAATGAGATTTTAAATAATCACCCATAATGTGGATATAATGACTAAGTGGGTAAAGGCAAAAAGACAGAACAGCTAGAATTTTATTTTATATCATTTTACATTTATATATAATATATTTATATCGATGTCAATATAATATCGATATGTTGCCCAGCCCTAGCTTTGACTATATGGTGCTGTTGCGTATTACAGTGCGATATAAACAGGAACAGTTGTCAGGTCATGGACCAAATGAGCGCCATGCTGGGTTGATCTAAGTCATTCTTAGATGATCTTGTGGACACCTTTTGAAGAAGTGTGTGTGTGTTTTTGTTTTTAACGTGGTGGTTCTTCAGGGTTGTTGGTTCTTCACTCTTTTTTTTATTTCTACTTAATTTTTACGTTATATTTAATTAAACACAGACACAAACTATAATAATCTTACACTCAGCAGCAATTGAGCAAGTTTCCAGGAAAGCTTCCGGCTCGAAAGTGATCAGAAGTCTAGGTCAAAGAGACAGCAATATGCTGTCAATTTAATGTCATTAAGTTAATTTGCATGCAAACAGGAAGAAGAGACTCTAGCGTGTTCTGATTGGTGGGATTTGTTTCTCTGATTCAGCCTGCAGTGAGCAGGCAGCATACTTGCCAAGCGATGTGTGTCACCTGTGCTACACTGACAACGTTGGTATGCAGACTAGAGGGATTCCGTTTGACTAAATGTCTCTCGATATCTTTATTTTGGCTTTTTGGTGTGCTGCAGATAACAGTGTTTTCTCCAAGTGTGAGGGTCATAAGTGGGGGCAGAGTGGTTTCAACGTTTTTCATTCTTATAATACAGTATACTACCGTAGTGCCTGTTCAGCGTGCGGCCGTTCAGAGCATGTTCGCTTTCGGTCTTTAACCTGTTAACATCCACCGGGTCGCCCTGCACCGTGTTCCTGGGTATGTTTGTTTTCTTCAGGTTGCTGCCTACACAATGCAACTATCCCCACCTTTTTCTGTTTAGTTTTCACCCCGGGATAGCCCCCGACGTCCAGCAAGCACTCCTACTGTGGAGCGTCAATACACTGCGTCATCTCTCTGAGCAGCCATCTTAGAACAAGCTGTCATTGGCTATCGACACGTCAATCATGGCAATTGTAGCCAATCACATTCCCTTTCCAACGGTGTATACTGTAGCATGATAGGAACATCCAATGGGAGCCAGTCCAAATGAATGCGCAACAGAGCTAAGTCCCGCCTCCCAGAGCCAGCAGGCACATACATGTGATTTATGAGAAAAGATATGTTCAACAGTGTTTGAATGAATGTAAAAAGGTTTTGTCATTTTAAGTCTTTATTATGTTTTGTTCTAATAGCATAGAAGTGAGTAAAAGCATTTAGCAAAATTTGGTCACTTGGAGAGGTTTTGGCACACCAGTGACACCTGTAATACCAAATACTGAAAACTCCCTAGCTCCCAATAGGTTAGGACTAGAATTCTGAAACTTTATAGAGGTCTTGTTGACAAGGTGTAGAAGGTACAGTGGTGCTCATAAGTTTATGAACCCATGCTAAAGTTGACTAAAAAGAGGAATAAAAAATAATCTTTTGGAAATCAATCTTTATGCCTTAATTAAAAAAAAAATAGGAAAAATCCAACCTTTAAGGACACCGATTTTGTTTGTGAATGAATAATGTATCGTAAATAAATAAATGTTCTTCCTTAAAATACAGGGGGTTTATGTAAGTACACCCCTATGTTAAATTCCCATAGAGACAGGCAGTTTTTTATTTTTAAAGGCCAGTTCATGGATCCAATTCACCATACCTAGAGATTGGCATGGGGTACTTTCCATAAGATCATCTCTCAATGCAAATCAAACCAGCTATTAGGCTAACTGAAATACAACCATGCCAATCTCTAGGTATGGTGAAGGGTATGTGATGATGTGGGGCTATTTTAATTCCAAAGGCCAAGGGAACTTTATCAGGATGCATAGTATCCTGGATCCATGAAATAACTGGCCTTTAAAAATAAAAGTCTGCCCGCCTCTATGGGAATTTAACATAGGGGTGTACTTACTTATGCCCAATGTGTTTTAAGGAAGAACATTTATTTATTTACGATACATTATTCCTTCACAAAGAAAATTGGTGTTCTCAAAGGTTGGATTTTTCCAAAGTTTTTTTAATTAAGCATTAAGATCAATTTCCAAAAGATTATTTTTTATTCCTCTTTTTAGTCAACTTTAGCATGGGTTCATAAACATATGAGTATGTGTTGTGTTCTGCATAGTGTGGCACAAAGTATGTTTTTAGTTTTTATTAATTTTTTTTTTTTTTTTCAAAAATTACGTTTTTTTTTTAGACTGCGACCAAAATAACTATTTTGAACCATGTTTGAACTGCTGTAGTGTATGTTGTGTTTTGTATGTTGTATCACATGCTAATCAAGTACATTTACAGAAACTAGAAGAATGTAGGTTTCAAATGATGCCTCATACATGCATTTTGGCCTTGCAGTTCTTCTGTTATAAGCTTTTCCCTTTGGGAAAGGGAAATAGACGAAAATCAAGCAAAAAGAGGTGGATTTAAACAGGATAATGTTTTGTAAAGTGTTTTGAATTTCCTTGTTGCTAAAATGTGCTATAGGACTAAAATTGCCTTGCCCTACAACCTCAGCCTGTCAGTCAGTCAACAGGGCATAGTGAACACAGTGGTGCCTGCCTGTCACAGAGGAAGTCTAACGTTAACCATACCGCAAACGCTTTCGCCCTGCCTTATATACGCTGTCTGCGTGTTTAGAAAAGTGTAATGACACTTGCAACCGCTTTACCGACATTGTCGTGACTCACTGACTTTAACAAACTGTGTGTGTGTGTGTGTGTGTGTGTGTGTGTGTGTGTGTGTGTGTGTGTGTGTGTGTGTGTGTGTGTGTGTGTGTGTGTGTGTGTGTGTGTGTGTGTGTGTGTCTTGCTCTCTGTCAACATGTGCAGAGAGGACAGAGATGCTCGCGTTGATGCAGGTACCGAAATTTGCCACATTTTATTTAACATGAATCAGTCCTCGGTAGTACTGACGTTATTCGGTCTGTATCCCAAAAAGTACCCAACCATAGTTGCCCGTTCGGAGTGGGATGATTGCTTGGCCCCCAGATGTGCTGCTTGCAGCATTGCAGAGAACCGCTCATCGTATCGACTTAACACTGCACTCCCTTGATTCCTGAGCAATACACCTGCCAAGTGTAAAGTCATTTGGATGAAACAATATGCAACTCAGCGGAATACTACTTGCTGTGTTTCTACCTCAGTGGAAAACATTGTACTACTACATTTACCTGACAGAGAAATGTTACTGGTTACGTTGCAGAATCATATGATGCATTATTATTCATTAAACTATCCAGCATTATATTAGAGTTGAAAGCTCCACCTTGAACAGATGTTAAATGTAATTACATTGTGCTGAAAATGCCTCTCTTTCACTATTCACTTAAACATTTATATGCAGGGCTTGTACTGTGCAGTATTAATAGTTTACAAAAATCTTTGAGTACTTCTTCTACCACTGTCAATACCAACATTCCCGGTTAGAGAAAGGCAAGGCAAGTTTATTTATATAGCACCTTATCATACACAGAGGCAAAGTTCAAAGTTCTTTTACATGCAAAACAACAACAAAAATTAGTACACAATGAGAAAAAACGAATGACAACAACTGTTAAAGAGAATAGTCTAATTTAGTTTTGAAAATGGCTACAGTTGGGGCATGTCTTAGTTCTAAAGGTCGCTGATTCCAGCAGTGGGCAGCATAATAGCAAAAGCTGTTTCAACACACTTGGATTAAACTCTGGGCACCACTTACTGACCAACTCCTGCAGATCTGAAAGACTGACCCGGCTTGTACTTAGCAAACATATCTGCAATGTTTGGCCCGGACCATTAAAAGAGCTATCAATCTGTCAATCCTTTCCGTGTCCGGGCCGGGTGAGGTTTCCCGTGTTGAGTCAAATTAAGCCGCAGGCTCCACTCCTTAAAGACAATAAGTTTGGCCTTGACATCAGATCGGTCAGAAACCCACTTAGCGGAGGTATTAATTGCTAAATAGGTGTATTAACTGCTGTTAAAAAGGTATTTATAGCAGTCACGTTATTAGTGTTATTAGTTAGTATGGCAAACTTTTTGTAATTTGTACAGTACTAGTTGCCTTAGTTGGTTGGATTGGTTAGATTTAGTCGTGAGGAGTGAGATTGGTTAGGGTATGAATACCAGGGTAAGCCAATCAGATGCAGAGTAGGATGGGTCATGGGAAAACAAGTATCGCAACCACTTCACGTTTTGGCCCTGCTGCTGCGGTTGCTTAGTTTTATTCAGTTTATTAATATTGAATATGCATTTACAAATTGCACTAAATTGACACTTCACTTCATTGAGTACTCAGCAATACACCCACCAAGTGTGAGGTAGATCGGATCAACGCTTCTTGAAATTTGTGATTGACACTCACAGACAGACATTTCTTGCTTTATATTAAGATATACTTATTATAGGTAACTGTACAATTATTAACGACTTAATGACTTAATTTCATTTTCAGAGTTTCCGTTTTTATTTCTTGTTTCCCTCACCTGCGTCCTCTGATAACAGCTGACAGTAAATTTATGTTTTCACAGCGCTGTGCCGGCTCAAAAAAACTGAAGAAACAACAACAATGCCAAAGCAAAAGCTCTCCGTCCCCCCCCCCCCCCCCCCATCCTTTTGAAATCTTATTTTTTCTTAGGTTTTCTTTTTTCACAGTTAAGATAACTTTTAATTTTTCTTTTAAACCTATTTCTTTGAATATAGCAAAATAATTTCCTCAACAGTGTAATGGTGTTTTTATTATGCCAAAGTGTATTTGAACATATATGCAAACAAAAAGTGCATAATGCTGTAATGATTTTCAATATAAAACTTGGTTAAATGATTTTTGTGTGTTTTAGTACTTTTTGAACATTTTCAGCACATTTTACCAAAACCGCGATGATCATTTGCCACTATAATCGTTATATGAAATTTTCGATGACAATGACACGGTTTAAATGATGTACCTTTTTTTTTTTTTTTTTTTTTTTTTTTTTACAGTTTCATCCCTAGTTATTAAGTGTGTAAGGTTGTTACTCAGCTCTGCCACTGGTAGCACCTGATACATTTCTCATTGTGGGAGCACAGGCTTTGCCTTCTTCCAATACATTGAGCTACTTTTGAGATCTACAAATCTAAGCCCATGTTGCTTAAAAGTCATAAGTGAGCTGATTAATTGTTAACTCGTTATTGCCCATCATTCCGGACCTCTGTCCTTGAAAAAAAAATGAGATGTGGACTGAGTAATAAGTTTGAGAACCCCTGGTGTACAGGGTTGGTATACAGGCTTTATCCCCAGAACTGGAATGTTTAGTGGAGCTTAAGCCACTCAGGTCCTGCTGTATTCCACATCATGCACAATTTGCTTAGTTGATTATGGCCTACACAATAGTCACCTTCTACATATACAGCATTTAAAGCTGCAGTAGGTAGAAAGCAAAAAAAAACACTACAGAAGTTTAAGTGGAGTAAGACCTCTTCCCGCAGGTCTGTCTCCGCTCACTGCAGAACAGCCAATAGGAATGCTCTCTCTCTGAATGACCTGTGATTAGCCAAAGTCCCCCATCATGCTAGATTTTCTGAAGCCTGAAAACAGAACCAAGAGGAGGTGCAGAGTTTTAGTTTTCTCTCAGAACACTTTAATAACAATATGATGAAAAATTATAGTGGAATTATTGCCCAACAATGGCAAAATATACTGCCTACTAGGGATGTAACGATCATCGTGAATCGCTTAAAAATCAATATAAATGTGTAATAAAAAATGAATCGCGGTGTAATTTTGAAACGGCCTAGGGCGTAATCCACTTGTGATTTCACTTGTTTGACTTCAGGTCTTCTTAGTTTGTTTATTTGAAGATATTTTTTTCTGTTTTAGTTATTTGGTGTGGGATTTGTTTTAAAAATCAAATTATTTTTTTAACTTAATTTTTGTTAATCGAGAATAAAATACAATTTCTGTTGCAATTTTGCACACATGTTTTGCACAGTTTATATAAAAGGTCATTTGTCTGCAGCTCATTCTGTTAAAATTGTTGTGAGAAAATCGTATTGTACTTAAAATTGTGAATCGTATTGAATCGGGTGTATCGTTACATCCCTACTGCCTACCACAGCTTCAACGTATGAAATAGCACATGCTCTGTTTTTTATGAATGTTAATGTTTTTTATTTTATAAAAGTATATACAGTTATTGTGATGTTAGTAGAGAGTCTTTATTTCAAGGTGGCCCACCTCCACTCTTAAATGCTGCAGCAAAACCTCTGTGGTTTGTTTAAGTGGGCATGAAACCATGATACACCTGATCACCAATGGCCCTGTATCTATTTAGAACAGGGATTATCATGCCCATTGGACAGGTGCACTGTTGTACATAGATACTAGATTTAGTTGTTCTGCTATACAGCAATGTTAAATGCATTTAGAGTAAGTGGGATGCTTCTGAATGTGCTAATAAAAACTTTGTTTACGTCTCTTACAGATTTACAACTATGGAAGAAGACCTCACAATACCTCATGATCCTGCCAAAAACTGCAACATATCAGTAATAGGGGAAGAAAAGGTAAAAGACTTTGTGTATAAGCATTTCAGAGAAGTGACGGATGGGTCACCCTTCAATAATGCTGAAGAATCCTCCATTAAAGAACATGGGAGTTCCATCACGAAAGATAAACAAACTCACAATAAATCCCATTGTAAAATTCAGCAGGGGGCTGTTTTCTCTGGAAAGATTCTGAGTTTTGGATGCTCTGTGTGTAAAGATGATTCCACATATAGCCCCAATGATCTCTTCAAACATTTTCGAGCGGCCCATAATGGAACCCTTCCTACATACCCTTGTGACCTGTGCGGTTTTTTCACAAACGAGTTCCCTGCTCTTCAACGTCATCGGATTGAGCACAGGAATACTCTGGTTACATGTGAGCTCTGCAACAATGATGTTCAGTACTCCCTGCTTCTGCTTACCAGACACTACATCATGTGTCACAGTCTAAATGGACAGTTTAACTGTGACTGGTGTGAGTTCACAACTGTGGATGCAGGAACATTCGTCCAGCACATCCATCATCATAATGAGAGTCATTGGAAGTGCTCAAAATGCAGACATATCAGCTTGAACGAAGAAGATCACCAGAAGCATATGAAAGCTCACTCTGGAACATTCCCTTTCACTTGTCAGGTCTGTGGATATGGTGCATCAAGAGGCGAGTATCTTAAACAACACACAGCAGCTGTTCACAAAGAGGAGGTTGAGAGAAGGAATGCATGGAAGGCTATAGATGACAGCAGCTTTTCAGCAAATTCATCGGCAAGCCTCAAACTTTTGCTGAAAAAGAGTGGTGAATCACAGGAGGCTCAGAGGATATCAAAACTGAACTGTCTTTCTGGGAGTTTACCGAACCAAAATGGCAGACTAATGAAAACAGAGATATCGTTCGAGGAGACCCACCACTTTGTGGATGGGACTGTTGCAAAAAAGGAAAACAAAAATTGGAGCAAAAGCTCTCATAATACAGAGCACTCAATGCCAGTAGTGTTACAGGAATATGACAACTCTGCAAGTTCTGATGCTACAAGTCACACCAATCCTAATGGACTGACTGTTTTGATGGTTAAGAACAAAATCTCTCTTCCCCCCAACTGTACAACCAAAGTGATGGGATTCAAGATGGTTGATGGCAAAAAACATTTAGTTCTCAAAGTAATACCAACAGCAAAGCAAGATTCATCCACTCAAAACCATACATTTGTTGAAGATGTGGGATCCTCGGCACCAAATCCTGTGTTGGAAAAAAGTAAAGTCTCTCATGAGAATGGGGAATGCTCACATAGCAAGAACTTACCATCACATTGTTCTGCTCTTTCACCAAAAAGTGGATCTTGTACACAGATGACTCAAGACGATATTATGGCAGTAAAAGTGAAGCTTGAGGAGGAAGAAACCTCTGTTTGCAACCTTGATTCCACCCCACCTCGAGACAATGTTGGCGAGAAAACTAATCCTTTACTAGGTAGGTCTTCGACTTGTGCGGATACGCTATATCCCATGACAAATGAGATTGCTCATGGGGATGACCAGAGTCACCCAAGTCAAACAACCTGGTCCCAGAGAAGTAAGTTTGATAATAACTCTGTCTCTGCAACATTTAACTCTAATGCAACCTGCCATAGTGGTTCTCAAATCAGTAATACTTCAATGTGTGCTGGTAAGGTCACTGCTCAGGACACATTGCATTCCAAACAAGTCTCCAAAGACACTATTGAAAACTGTGGGGCTGCAGATGAGTTATTGATGACTGATACAGTAACTGACAAACTCATTGATGAACACAAAGGGAACTCCCCCTTTAACACTATAGAAAATGATGACCAATCTTCTCAGAGTACTCCAAAAAAAACAGATCAGGTTAAAACTGACATTGAACATAAAAACAAGCAAAATTTAAAAAAGCTTTCGACTAATCCAGCACCTCCGTCAGAGTCATCCCTATCCACTTCAGGTAGCCGCAGAGAAAGTGCCATGGGATCAGAAAACTGCACACAAAATTCACCAAACCAAGAAGTATTTACTTTTCACAATTATTCCAAGGAAACATTTGGCACCTCCCCTAACACTACCCAGAACTTTGATAATATGTCTGAACATTCAGTAGACAAAGAAAGTGTTTGTGAATCATCCCAGTTTAGCTTGACATTGGCAGAGTCTCCAGAACCATTCACGGAAAGTGGCAATGGAGAAGACTCAAATCAAGAAAAGGTGTCAGATAGTGACATTGAGGTTGATGCGTGCATCACTAGTGTTGATGATCCTGCCACTGAGGATGAGAATCCTGAGTCAGTGCTCCAAGACTTTAATATTATCAAAATTGAGGAGGAGAGCATTCCTATATCTAACAAACGGTCAGAAACAAAGATTGGTTCAACTTCTTTGGGGAGTTTTGTGGAGGAACATTCAGATGCAATCATTAACCAACAACTTAATAAGGAAAGAGTTGGATCTTCAAGTGCAAGCAATGATTCTTCAAAACAAACAAAAACAACTCTACGAATTCTTCAACTGCCAGAGGGAAAGCAGTCAGTAGTCCTGAGAACTACTGAGAATCAATTTGCCATGCCGGTTCAGCTCAAGGCCACTCCAGGTTTTAAACTGATAACCAATTCTGGAAATCCTCAGATCAATGTGTCTTATATGAAGTCAGGGTTAGAAAGATCAAGTAACCCTACTGGAGTAACCCTTACTCCAAACAGCAGGAGGATGGGTGTAGCTGCACCAAAGGCAGGAGCTGCTGAAAAAGGGACAACCCTTCTCTCTGCTGTTCAATCAGGTGTTAGCACCACCTCAAACCACTACCTTATCAACAGCCAAGGTTTTAAGGGTCCTGTACTCTTCTCAAGCACACCACATAATGCACCTACAGACAAAACGGCAAAGACACAGCCAACTTGCTATTTGGTACAGCGGTCTGTTCCATTTGTTCAAACCCCCAGTGCTCCTGGCCTCAGTCTGGCAAATACACAACTCCCACTGAACTCACGGCCAGTTCTGGCCGTGCCTGTGAGCTCTGCAGACAAACCCAGCACCCTGCAGACTGGTCGCCAGGCATTCTTGCTCCGATACATATCTCCACCCAAATCAGGCTTGAAATTGAACAACCAAGACGCAAAGACTGGGACTCAGTGTAGCCGAACCAGTGAAGGTACTGGGAACAAAGTCATTTTTAAAATTGTCACTCCTACTGGTAGCCTTCTTACAAGTGGTGCTCCCACCTCAAGTAGTCAACCTTTGTTTTTGGCCACCAGACCTCAAACCCAGTGTTTTCTGGTGTCATCAAACAAAACTAATGCAAATTCCTCCAATGGAGTAAAGCAATTGATCACCATACAAAATAATGCACAGAAAGATGTCAAGGAATCTTGCATGTCACCATCTCAGATGAATGTAAAGGTACAATCGTGTGAAGCAGAGAAACCTATCCTAGCCCCAAGGCCGATTCGGCCTCCAAGCCAAAGGAAAAGGCGCAGGAAACCATTATTTGACGAGCTTCCATCGACGGTGCATAAAGCTAGAAGACTCTCAAATAAAGTACTGACTGAGAAAGAGACTACTGTGTTATGGAAGCCTGTATCCAAAGAAGTTGAAAGAACACTAAGGCTTGCCCCATTCAGTTCTCTACAGCAGGTCAAATGCCCTCGTAGATACCAACCTGTAGTGGTGCTCAATCATCCAGATGCTGACATTCCCGAAGTGGCCAATGTCATGAAGGTAGTTAACCGGTACAAAGGTGCTGTTACTAAGGTCTCTCTGTCTCAGAAAACTATCCAAGCTCTCTCTGAGCTCGGTACTCTATGGAAGAATTCCTCGACCAAAGGTGCATCGTCTCACAGCGATGATCCAAGACCCCGGCCAGTTCAGAGTTCTGTCCGAGAGCGATTCCTCCTGAAACTGAAGTTGAGGAAAAAAAGCAAAAAAAAGTATGAGGTGGTGAAAAAACTGTCAGGTTGCAGTCAAGAGCCTGTGGTGTTTGACTGCTGGTTTTGTGGTCGGCTCTTCAACAGCCAAGAAGATTGGATTGGCCATGGCCAGCGACACCTCATGGAGGCAACTAGAGACTGGAATAAACTGTTCTGAAAGTTTTCCATCTACTTTGAAATGAAAGATATTCTGTCCCAGAGGTGGAACAAATGGTTTTAAGTTGTATATTTTTTAATGACCTTCCACTCTGTTTGTTCAAATTCTGTTCCTGTAAATACATATTCCTCAGTAAATTGTAGTTTATCTTTTCATAGGTGCATTTTCTGGTAAATGATGTACTGCAAGCATGATTTATATCATGCATGCACAGGTCAAATCGAACTGTGAAAATGGTACACTGTAATTAAGAGCTGTGGTAAGAGCACTAGCTTAAAGAAAGGGGACAATATCAGCAAAGTTGTAAGTAGAGCTGGATTAAATTACTCAGGTGATTTCATATTAATCTGGTTTGTCATTTTTGCTCATTAATTTCAAAAAAACAGAGGCCTAGTTTAAGGGACTTTTCTATATTATTTTATTATCCTGGGCCTGCACATGAGGACAGGAAACTATTTGTATAGCTTAACTCTAAAGCTTGTAGATAAATTCCTTTTTGTTTTGCGCTTTTGAAAATGTTCTGGTCCAAATTATTCCATTTTGTATGTTTTAATTGAAGGGGATATCATTTCACTCCATTTTATCTTCAGGATTAGTTTACAGTTTCCTTGTCAGGATTTTGTCAACCTGTATCATGCGCTTGTCATAACTAGAGAAGATATTTTTCACAGTAATCTCTTAAATCTGCCAAGTGTTGCAAATAGACAGATAGTTTTATAAATTACTTTTGCTGAAAAGAGAAATCCTATATCTGTTAACCATGCTCCCTGTCAGTACTTGAGAAATACAGATCAGCCCATTTTGCACCCTATGCAGTTTCCATGCAACAATATTGTCAGCAGATCAGACTGTTTACTCATGCTCATGTTGTGAATCATATGAATCCAATGTGATTTCCGAGTTTACTGTAGATCTTAAAGGTCCCATGAATTTGCTTTCAGATTGTTACCTTTTTTTGTGAATCGCAATGTTTGTTCATTGAAGAAGATTATGATGCAGGATGGTAACTTCAAGAGAAACATAATATGAAAATCTGCCAGAAACAACATAGAAATGTTAGTCAGGGCTTGAGTGTAAGATTTGACATCCACTTTGAAACCTTTACAATGCCAAAGTTGACAAATGGCTGCATTCTTTTAATCATTTATAGTTGTAGTATAACACGTCAATAATAAGTAATATCAACTAGGGCTGCAACCAACAATTAAATTCCCGATCAATGAATCTGTCAATTATCTTCTCGGAACGTCAATCGTTTGGTCTATTAAATGTCAGAATATAGTAAAAAAAAATTCTATTTTCTTAAGACCAAGGTAACATCATCGGATGTCTGACATGTTTTGTCTGACTAACACTCCCAAACCCGAAGATGTTCAGACTTTTTCTCACATAATACGAGGAAGCAGCAAAACATCTCAATTTTAGAAACTGGAACGAGGCAATGTTTGGCGTTTTTTTAAATTTAACTGTTAGTTGATTGTCAAAATTGTTGCTGATTATTTTTCTGTTGATCGACTTATCAATAAATCGACTAATCGCTTCAGCTCTAGGTCCAATATTTACTGTAAATTCTGTTAGAATAATGGCCCAAGTCTCAAACAATAATATAACAAATTTCCAATTGCTTTTGGTTGAACTTTTTTTTTTTATTGTTTACTCAACCCTTCCTGCAGATATTTTATATTAAAAGCCTTTCAGGAAAGAATGGGAGTATGCCCTTTAAGCCGCTGGAAGGCTTAGGCAATGATGTCGAACCCTGTCTTCCTACACAACAACTAATTGTAGGCACTTGGACCCTTACCACAACCCTTTGGGGAATGGAAACATTGAACCTGCTGATTAGAATAAGGACAAAGGTAATTTTTATGATGCGAGGGGTTGGCTGGATCACCCCAGAAGTAAAAAATGCGACAGCGGGAAGTTCTTAAACTTTACGCAAATAGACGAGGGGGTATATAAAAACATAAAACGGCATGTTTCGATAGTAATTTGCTTATAACAAAGTGCAGACACCCCAGATAAAAACAGACATTTTCATACCTTTTTTTTTTAAACTTCTCTTGATTCAATAAAAAGTTTCTTGTTGGTATCCAATACATTCAGAGGTTATTGGATAGTTATTGTCACATTTGTTTTTATGCTCTGTAGACCTTTTAGGTGTTGTAGGAGCTCTGAACTTAATCCATGTGTTTGCATCAGCTTTCACCTGTTATTGCATTAATGTTGTACTATATATCGGCTCACTGGCGTCATCAAGTCCAGTATGTTGTACATACATATGTTACATTGCCCCTTTTTTTAATGGCAACAGGACATGGGCTTTGCGTTCCTTCATGGGTTTTAATGATTGTATTACATGATAATCGAACTGTGGCGTTTTATTCCGTTCAATATGCAAGTGACTGAACAATGCAAGCCATGCTAATGTTTTTATACTTTCAAAATGGTTCTAAATGAAGTTCTGAGCTCAGCAGGTCCCGCGTTTAACCAGCATTTGCTAAATGTTAATTTGAATAAACCGCTCCAATCAGCAGGACATTTTGTTGTACATTCGGTGAATTTCCATGAGATCATTTCCTGTAAAACTCCTACAAATGTAGCATGAGTAGTAACTACATTCCACTCATTTTTGTGACTTACCAATGAAACCAAACGAGCATTCAGCCTTTAAGGCTCTGACACACCAACTCAACGGCCGACCGTCGGCAGAAAAGGCAGTCGGACTGATCAGTCGGCTCCCAGAGGTCAAAAGTGCCTCAGAACACACCGAAGCGACGGCGACTTGAGCTGACGTTCTGCGCGAGACGTAAAACGTCTCCATAACAGCAGGCGGCGCTAATCTGTATTGTCGCCCAAAAAATGAAAACCAGAAATGACGGAACATCTCACAGAGCACGCTGTCGTCAGTCATTGTTTTCATCAGAGAGTGTCTATAGTAGTCAAGAAGGATCGTTGTTGTCAGTACTCGCTGAACGGAAAAAAATACGATGGCTCGTAACAAGAAGATACTGGCGTTGTCAGCTCCGGTTTTCTCGTGCACTGATTCACTAGTCAAGGGCTAGCACTCCACCAATCAGATTGGTCATTGAGTCCGACTGCTCAAATGAACGCCAACGGCTCCTCCGACTGACGACGGCACGGAACACACCGAACCGACTCGAGTCACCGACCTCGCCAGACTGTCCAGCGGCCGTTAATCGGGTTGGTGTGTTGGTGGTTGGCACCTATACTTGCTTCATGAGGTGTTCTCTTCTTATAGGAAATGTTCAACATGTGGGATATATTCTTACTCCCTTTTTTTTCTAGAGAGTGAGATGAGAAGATTGACATGTCCGTGTTAAGTACAGAGCTGGAGCCTGGGTTGGGGTTAGCCTAGCTTAGCATAAAGACAGGAAGCAGAGACTGTTGTCTGTCAAAGTGTCGATCAGTGAGCTTTAGAGATGTTGGTTGCTGTGGACAAAGCCAGGCTAGCCTTTTCCCCCTGCCTCCAATCTTTATGCTAACCACATGTGATTGATATCTGTCTTCTCATCTTACTCTTGTAAAGAAAGCAAATTAGCTTATTTTACAAAATGTCGAACTTTTCCTTAATTCAAACCAGCCTAGCCAGCTGCAGAAAGCTAACTTCCTTGGTCATAATGTCCCTTTTCCAAAACAAACTTTTTTGTTTTGTTCCCTTTTAGATGTAATAACATCCCAACCCAGTAAAAAAGCTATTTCAAATCTGCTGTTCTTTACAATTCTCGAATTAACAAATGTCGAATTAACGTTTTTGTTTGTAGGGAAAATAATCACAACTTGACGTTCAACATGCAAAATGTCAAAACATCACAAGGATAACTGTTATAACTTTGTTTAAATGATTAAAGTTATCTCCTATCCTAAAATATTCATGTGGCTGGTGTTTCTCTCTTCAAAGTGGTTTGGGCTACAACAACAAAATATTGCCTACGAATGCAATACTTAGAGGTAGAATAACAGGATGTAAAGTAGCTAAAGGTTTTTAATAGTTTTACTTTTGTCATTACAATCTTTATGTTGAGATTCAGGTTTTTGATGATTGGTTTGTCATTCTTGAAACTTGAATTGAACTCATGTCTGTATTATGATATATAACAATTTTGGGTTTTGGGATTAGATTAATAAAATCGCCTACTAAGTTTGACACAATTAAGTGTTCAGTACATGTTCATTTCATTACTTTAACAATAAGATTGTATTTATGACTTTTTCCGCCTAGCTTTTTCATTGATGTTGTATCCTCCCCCCCCTCCATTCCAATTGCGATTCTTCCTTTTGATTCCGGTTCTCATCGATTTCGATTCTTTGAGGAGTGGAGTTGAAACAGGTCACATGTATATTTCACAGATAAGAGGAACATTTTATTTTGATTCAATAGTGATTTATAGTTTTACTGGGTTTTTTCCAACGTAAAATAAACACACAACACAAGCGCCTGGAAGCATGGTGGTCGCTAGGAAACCCAAACATTTGCATGTTAAATGTGGAACAATGATCAGATTCAAAACCAAATTTTCCAAACGATTCCAATAAATAAAAAATAAAAAAAGATTCCATTGGAATCGTAATTTTTGAAACAGTTCCAAGTTGGAACCGGTTCTCGATGCCCAATCCGAATACAGACAGCTTGAAATGATCCCAGCCAAATGGATGCAAACACCAAATCAATTTAAGAGCTTATTTCAGTTAGTTTCAGATGGCTTTATGTTTGTTTGTGACTGGTTTCATATATACGATGGACACGCACAGTGTGAAAGCAACCCTGTTTCCTCTGTCTTGTCTGCTTCTTCATTGCTCTCGGGCCCAAAAAAACAATTTGGTTTTATCATCACATTTTAAAAAAGGTTTTGTTGATGGGATTTCTGACTGTACAAATGAGTTCTGCACTGTGATAAAAACCACTCATTATATAGGGGATACACTACTAGATCAGTTTATTTCATATTTCAGTTGTATGAGCCTAAAATGTGAACAATACGTGAAATACATTTGAGTTTATACATAAAGAGACGTGCTACAGTTTAGCCTCCCTGCTGCACCCCTTAAGCTGTTAGTGATGATGTTTTACTCTACCACAAACTAGATTGTAGATTTCAACCCTAACATGCCTGTTCATGACCAGCAGGCTGTTGAAATATTCACCGAGTCTTTCCTCATGCAAAGTGCCTCAAACGTCCTTTGGCAGGTTGACAATGTGTACTGTATTGTTTTTGTTCAACTTAGTGTTTCACTCTCCTATAATAAATGTACATACCTTATGGAAACATTGTGTTTTTTTGTTATCAGAAATAGTGGCACACCTGTTAGCGATAACAGTTTATTAATAATAACATGCTTTATATAGCACAGCAGGGTGTTCCTGGTTGTGTTCCTGGTTCAGAATGGACCTTTCTTTGGGGGGAGGGGGGACTACACACGGCAGTAAGCATGATCTGTCCGCGTACAGTAAAGACAATGAGTCTGTTACCTTATTTGACAGAAGTCTATGCATTGACCTGTTATTTCTGACAATTTGATAAACAAAAAAGTATATTATGCTAAAACCCCAATCAATAAAAAAAAGAAGTAATATGAATATTTAAATAAATTACCGAGTGAGTCCGGTACAGCCTGCCTCTCCTGCTGATTTATTTAAATATTAAAATTTATAGGACTTCAAGTTCATGTTCTGCTTGTTTAACGGTTGGTAAATTGTTCTTAAACATATTTAGAGAGGATTTGAATTGCAATTTTTATTCACAAGAATTGAGAATCATTTTGGTGCTGGTGATTAAAACCTCTTTTGGGAGCGGGGGCGGGGGGGGGGGGAGGGGCAGGAAAAACCCTGCACAGAGGTGAAATAATGAAGTGGCCTGTCCCTCCACTGTATGTCTAAAGGTGGTGATGCTGAAAAGATCCACACGAGGGCAGCACAAGACAAAATGTTGCAGGATCTGAATTATATCCAGTATATATATATATATATATATATTCTTATATCCAGAATGATCTTTCACTTTCTACCATAACTTGTGTTTTATGTGGGCCTAAACCAGAAAAAAAAAAAAAAAAGTATTTTTGTTGGCGTACTGTAAATAATTCTGACATGAACTCTCCTTAGAGTTATGAATAAGTTGCCGCACATCATTAGTATGATTTCATTATAAGAAATCAAACATTTCACCCTCGGGTTGTCCTCGGGTCAAATTTGACCCGTTTTCAACGTTTTTTTTTTATATCAGAAATAGGGGTTTCTTTCAACCAAATTGCCCAAAAACAACATGGATGCATTGTAAAATTAATGATTACTTTCATTGAATTTTGGGTGTTTTATTCAGTTGTATAGCATTTGAAAAAAAAAGTTGAGTGGTTTCAAAACAGTATCCTGACCATAGACTGTATATATTATTAATATATACAGTCTATGATCCTGACTGAACAAACCCGCTCAACGCTGCTTTGAGTTTTGGCGATTGGCGACTGGGCTACTTCCTAGGGCCCTGCAGTCCAATGTCCAAGTGTTCTGAATCTTATACAGGCACACAGATGCCATTTACACATGCTCTGCATTTTGTTGATTTGAAAACCATTGATAATGGCAGTTTATGTCATAATTTCAATTAGAAAAAGTGTCAGTGTCCTGCACCCTTTTACAGAAACATGAATGTTGATTTAGAATTTCTCTGAAATTTGTCTGAAATATTTCAACTTTTTCCCAGAGCAAATTCCCACATGGTGTACTACTACATACTAATTCCATACAGTATGTACTCAGTGGTGGAATGTAACTAAGTACATTTACTCAAGTACTGTACTTAAGTACATATATGTTAAGGTACTTTACTTGAGTCTTATCTTTTCATGCCACTTTCTACTTCTACTCTGCTACAAAAATCTGATGTTCTATTATAAATGAAACTAGCCAACAATATAACGGCCTACAAGTCCAGCTGAAATGATTAGACCATTTAACACACAACTGGTTGGATCCTTTACACTTTCTACAATGGGAGGAGAGTTCTGCATTGAGTACTTTTTACTTTTAATACTTTAAGTACGTTTTCCTGATAAAACCTACATACTTTTACTTAACTAACATTTTCAATGCAGGACTTTTACTTATAACGGAGTATTTTTACAGTGTGGTATTCGTACTTTTACTTAAGTAAAGAATCTGATTACTTTCTTCCGCCACTGTATGTACTACACACTTATCATCAAAGTATACTGTGTAGCTGTTGGTATACAAGGAAATCAACATCAATTCATAATAACAGGAAATAATACAATATGATTTACGTTTTACATCAATCAAACTTTGACTTGGGAAAGCTACCTGCATTGTGTGCATCAACAGCACACTTGTACTTTAACATGTATTTATACTGCTGATACACCATATATGCATAGAAACTACAAAGTGTATTTAGGAAAGAAATCGCAAATACAGTACAGGGTTTCCGCGGGGTTTTAAAAAGTCTAAAATTTAAAAATCAAAACTTTAGGCCTTAAAGAGTCTTCAATTCACTGAAGTATTGTGTTCTTGGTCTTAAAGTGCTCATATTCTGCTTTTTGGCTTTTCCCCTTTCCTTTATTGTGTTATATATCTTTTTTGTTCAAGTTATAGGTTTACAAAGTGAAAAAGCCCAAAGTCCCCCCCAAAGAGACTTACCATCTCCAACAGAAAACACTGTTCACAAACTGCTCCAAACAGCTCTATTGTAGTCCAGCCTTTACTTCAGAGACAACCGTGGTCACTTTGTAACACACGTTATAATGCTCACCTAGCTGCTAGCGTGGCACGCCCTCATACTCTGCTTCTGACTGGCTAGTAGTCCTTACCTAGGTATTGTCAGGGCCCTCATACTCTGCTTCTGACTGGCTAGTAGTCCTTACCTAGGTACTGTCAGGGCACGCCCTCATACTCTGCTTCTGACTGGCTAGTAGTCCTTACCTAGGTACTGAGCATGTGCGACTCCCAACAAAGATGGAACAGAAGTGTGATGTCTCACTCTGTAGCTAAAACAGAGAGCTCAACACACAGGGTGAAAAGAGGAGCTGCAGCAATGTGCAGTACAACAAAAATATGGTGTTTTTTGAAAATTACACCATGTAAACCTATTCTGATATAACCTCTAAATACAATTATGAACCTGAAAATGAGCAGAATATGAGCACTTTAAATAATTTCAAACCGGTCTTAATTTTCCTAAATCCATGCTCTTTTTTTTATTTATTCCGTGGTGTTGTAGTTCTGTCTTTCACTAGTCTAACTATAATTTTGCTGTATTAAGACTACAATTGAGACCAACATGCAACTTATATTGCAGCCAATCAGCTTTCATGTTATTTACGCGAGTCTCTTTCGGATTGTACCACAGATATTAAACAGATTTTATTCTTCAGCTATGGGGAAGTGCAAGTTTAGCGATACTTGGCTTGAAAAAAATTAATTTAGGGCTCAGTTGATGTTGTGATAAAGGTCCTAAATGTCATTCATAATGGTCTTAAAAAGTTTTCAAATTTAACTTGGTGAAACCTGCAGAAACTGCAGTATAATGTGACTGAATAAAAATGCACTTGAAAATCAACTAATCATCACAGCATTAAAATCAATTTCAAGGTAATATTTAATGACAGTAATGCATGAAATGAAATAATTATCAACCTCAAGCACAGAATACAAACTGTATAGTTGTTTAGCAGTGATGTGATTTGTGTAACCGCTGATGACTGGGTGTGGTGTAAATGCTCACGCTTACATTATCATGCATCATACATTGGCTTTATTATATTTAAGTATCATTGTTTATATTTATATTATATGTAGTGCTTTCCGAATGAAAATGTTGGTGACTGTCCTTAAAAAATAATGAATATATACAAAATGAGATAAAAAATAAATGAATAAAATAAATATATAATTATTCAATATGCCCACTTAAATTCAAAATATTTGATTGTGTTATAAATATGTAACTAAAGAATCAGTGCAAATATAATGTGTATAAAAATAGGGTCTTATAGAAACAGCCAAAATGTGTCCAGAGGGAAGGCTATGCAGCAGAAAGGCTGGACATTTGTGCAGTAAATTTGCAATAATTAGGTATGTATGTTGTTATGTAAAACTAAATGCAAAGCGTGAATCTTTAACTCTGCGTATTAAGGATGTCATGTAGGCAGGTGCAAGCAGTAGGCCACCGCAGCAGGAAGACGGCCAGGTCTGCAGGCTTCTGTAGGGCTTCAAAATAGGTCATGTTCACATCAGGGACGTCGGCATCATTTTCCTGACTTCTCAGCTGCTGAAGTGGTACAGGCCAGTGGCCCGTGGCTGCGGAGGAGAGCACTGTGTGGGGGATGGGATGGATGGAGGAGATGCTGCGACACAAACACAGGAGCTGAATTTAAGTGATGAACAGGCCATGGGTTGTAATGCAGGGGCGATTCCAGCATTTTGTAAGTGGTGTGGAAAATGGGGGACCAATAATCAGTCGGGGGGGTGTACATTTTATCAGAATCCAGCATAGAAAATCTGCTTAGAAATATAAGAAATATTGGATAAGATAGAACAACACGATGTAATTCTGCTAAATAAAACACATTAATTATTACTTTAACTTCTTTTCATATTAAACATATTGTTTATTAAGCCCAGTTCAGACCAAAGTACAGGTACAGATCCATTTGTCCGACACGACTAAAGTGTGGTGTCGCGACGTCATACATCCATGGTTGATGCTCCATGCCCCTGACCGGCAGCTGATTGGACGAACGCCTGACATGGGTTTGGCTTCTCGAGAATTTCAACAGAGTGTCATGGCGGCTCGTTGAGAATACAATCTAGTATTCTAGTTCACCAAAACGTGTTTCTGAAAACATTTTAAGCGAGAAATGAGCCATACAGTTGCTGAATCTGTCTTTATTTCAGATCGACAAAGATCAGCTTAAAAGATTTTCGTCTACTTCTACTGGACAGTCGCGTCGCGTTCAACGGATCATTTGCATAAAGATGGACATCGGCCAGCTTTTGGATGCGCAGCATTTTTTCAAATGCAGCGCCGCCTTCCCAGAATACTTTGCGGGCGCGTTGAAGTCGCTTGACGTCACCCATAGGAATAGAGTGGAGCGTGGCGCGACAGAAGCGTCGCACGGTCAAATGGATCTGTACCGTGAGACTCGATCAGCTGAGTCTCAGCGTCACCATCAGCTGGTTTGAGCCGAGCTGAGACGGGCCGGTTCAGACCGCTGAAACTTTTCCCCGTCTCGGCGCAAATCTTTGGTCTGAACTGGGCTTTAGAATACAGTACACATTTTCTATGAGCTCAGTCTGCTACTTTTTAAAAAACAATTCCAGTGCTGGTGCCATTGTATCAGAATTTTGGATAGTCGTCATGGAAACAATAATGGCGCTTACCCACTGCTAGTACCAGCTCTACTCGGCTTGGCTCGACTCGGCCGCGGTGCCCCGTCCTCCTTTTTCCATTGCAGCTTTAGTACCTGTCGGTACACGATCCGTTCTGCCTGCACGATCCGTTTTGCGTTTCTGCTGTCTCAGCTAGCAGTTAGCCGAATTAGCTGTTAGCTAAACTAACGTTAGCTTGCCTGTGGAGGCTAACGGCAGACCACTACAATCAGCTAGCAGTTAGCCCAATGAGCCGTTAGCTAAACTAACGTTAACTTGCCTATGGAGGCTAACGGCACACCGCTGCAATCAGCTAGCGATTAGCCCAATTAGCTGTTAGCTAAACTAATGTTAGCTTGGCTGTCGACCGGAAGCGTGGAACAGATCGTGCAGTGTCGTAAATCGTCGTACAACAGCGCATGCGCGAACATTTTGCGCATGTGCAGAACGGATCGTGCAGGTAGAACGGATCGTGTACCGACAGTACCACCTCACGCGTGAGGCGAGCGTTGCTGGGCGTCATAGCAACACAGCAGGAAACTAGCCAACAATATAACGGCCTACAAGTCCAGCTGACATGATTAGACCATTAAACACACAACTGTTTGGATCCTTTACACTTTCTACAATGGGAGGTTTTTCCTGCATTGAGTAATCTTACTCATAAAGTGCTCATATTATGCTTTTTGGCTTTTTCCCTTTCCTCTATTGTGTTATATATCTTTTTGTGCATGTTAAAGGTTTACAAAGTGAAAAAGCCCAAAGTCCACCCCAAAGGGACTTACCATCGCCAACAGAAAACACTGTTCACAAACTGCTCCAAACAGCTCTATTGTAGTCCAGCCTTTACTTCAGAGACAAACGTGGTCACTTTGGAACACACGTTATAATGCTCACCTAGCTGCTAGCATGGCACGCCCTCATACTCTGCTTCTGATTAGCTAGCAGTACTTACTGAGCATGTGCGACTCCCAACAAAGATGGAACAGAAGTGAGATGTCTCACTCTGTAGCTAAAACAGAGAGCTCAACACACAGGGTGAAAAGAGGAGCTGCAGCAATGTGCAGTACAACAAAAATATGGTGTTTTTTGAAAATTAAACCACATTAACCTGTTCTGGTACAACCTCTAAATACAATTATGAACCTGAAAATGAGCATAATATGAGCACTTTAATACTTTAAGTACATTTTACTGATGATACTGACATACTTGTATTTAAGTAACATTTTCAATGCAGGACTTTTACTTGTAACAGGGTATTTTGTACAGTCTGTTCCGTTGAACACTGTGCACACTTGATTTACTGTATATCAGTAGAATATGTGTTGGCCCAGACCTCCACACAGTAACTGAAATAAGGTCAAATAAGTATGTGAGTAACATTTAAAGCGCCCCCATATTTCAATATGCACTTTGCTTTGTTACAAAATTACATGACGTATGGACATGTTTGTCTTATAAGCTGTGTGAGGTTTCTAACAGAGTTTATGACTCATTATTACACAGTAACACCCTTTTACTATTAACTACATATATAGATATTGTGACTTTTTTAATTCAAAAATGTGATTTTGGTTTTACTCAAATTTAGTTATTTATCTTCAAAGTTATTTGCAACAATGCACCTCTCCAGCTGACCTCACCTTGTGAAGCTTCACATTAAGCTTCAAACAGTCAGTAGGGAGTTGGGTTGGGAACCGGAGGGTTGCTGGTTCAAGTCCCCATACGGACCAAAGTATGGTGGTGAACTGGTAGCTGGAGAGGTGCCAGTTCACCTCCTGGGCACTGCCAAGGTGCTCTTGAGCAAGGCACCGAACCCCCAACTGCTCGGGGCGCCTTTCCATGGGCAGCTCCCTCACTCTGACATCTCTCCATTTCCCCTTGCGGGATTAATAAAGTATACATTATTATTATTATTATTATTATTATTATTATTATGAACTAATACCGTATTGCAAAATCAATTAACCAATGGTATGTTAAGAATTTATTAACAATAATAATGAAATCAAATAATAAATCCAACCTGCTCCCTCTGAGCCTTTGAATCTTTCCTAACTATTCAGGGTTAGTGTTTAATCGGACTAAATTGTGAATAATAAAATCATTAGCAAAATTAAATATCAATTCAATGTGTACACACAATTAGAGAGAAAAAAAAAGGCTTTGTGCACATAGAAAAAGTTTTATTTCACTGCTGAAAAATGGGAGTGAAAACAAAAGTGTTTGTTTTATTTTCAATATTAGTGTTGCTATTCACACAGTAGAACTAAAGGTTGTGATAGGCCTATACTTTGATAGAAATGATAAAAATCAATTTAAAAACTTTAATGTGTTATGTATATGACCAGGGACCAAGACCAAGACTATCTCTACTCTTCATTAAATAAAAAACATTTTTTTACGTTTACACCTTAACAGGGCAACGTCTCCTGGGAGATACAACTCATCGGATCCAAAATATACGCAATATGACTAATGCAGTGTATCACAGTAAATGTTTATTTGTAGTGCAGACCACACACAGTGCTCATATTGGTACTCCCTTTGTCTTACAAGGTGTCACTTGGTTTCTTTACACAGTTGACAAAATCCACAATAGAAGTGAGAACTAAAAAACAAAATGCCAGATTGAAATGGTTTCATGTTTGGACAGCATCCTTCAGTGTCATTTCCCCACTAACAGGTGATCCCTGCCTCGGGCCTGGGAAGATGCTTCAAGCTGTCGCAACACTGGGACACGACACATCACACGTACACAGTCATCACCGTCAGGCTGAAGGTTAGTGTCGTGATCACCACACCTATACGCCTACATCACACTGGGATATGCTGACATATAAGTGAACATCTGTGTTTAACCTACAATAGATAACAGAGGGATATGACTCATCCCTTTTTTTTTAATCAACACTAGTTCCAGTATGAAGGCCTGATTATGGCCTAAAAGTAGAATAAAATGTTAGGATGAGTGAAATTCACAAGACTTGCACTTTCAATTGTTCCAAATGTGCCGCTAAATACCATGAACCAGAGGTGTTTCATAAAGAAGGCTCAGAAAAGCAGGGCTTACGGGGCATTCAGACCAAAAAAGCCATCTGTTGACCGGTGGTGGTGGGGGGGGGGTTGTCATGATTGGCCACCGCAGCTTGACGTTGAGTCGGTCTCAACTTTTCGCTGCAGGCTCGTTGCGATTTTATGCGTGTCCCCCCCTGTGGCACCCCCCACTGCAGCCTGAACACACTACCCCCATTCAAAATGAATGGAAAGACCTGCGTTTTTGCTGGATCGTCAGACGGCCGACGCAGGCTGTCTGAACACGGCCTTAAGGCCCTGACACACCAACCCCATAATCGGCCGTCTGACAGTCTGGCGAGGTCGGTGACTCGAGTCTGTTCGGTGTGTTCCGTGCCGTTGTCAGTTGGAGGAGCCGTCGGCCTTCATTTGGGCCGATTTGACTTGTTGAATCGGAAGGCGGGCAATCGGACTCAATGACCAATCTGATTGGTGGAGTGCTAACCCGGAAATGACGAGCGGGATGAGCGTGACTAGAGTCTCTCAAAATCTGATGAAAATCTTTTAACCTGACCTTTGTTGATCTGAAATGAAGACTCGCTTAAAATGTTTTCAGAAACACGTTTCGGTGAACTATTTTCGTAAAATATGAGATTGTATTCCGAACGAGCCGCCATTATGGTCTGGCTTTGAAATTCCGGAGAAACCAGACTCACATGACGCGTTCGTCCAATCAGCTGATTAACAGATTAGTGGCGCCTGCTGTTATGGAGACGTATCACGGCTCGCGAACGCACAGAACGTACGCTCAAGTCAGCCTCGCTTCGGTTTGTTCTGAGGCACTTTCTTGACCAACTCGGGGAGGCAGTCAGTCCGACTGCCTTTCCTGCCGAAGGTCGGCCGTCGGGTTGGTGTGTCAGAGCCTTCACTGTGAAAAGCCTGGTTTGAGTGATCCTAGCATACTGAAAGAGGGTTAAGCTTGACAAAATAAATGTAACTCTCAGCAGCGCTTTCTGGAACTGTGTCTCACTCTGTGGCCTTACGTCTGTGTCTCGTTTCTTAATGCATGATGGGACATTTTGAGCACAGAAAAATACTTTTGCTATTGAAATTATATTTGCAGATACATTATCACAAAACATAATTAAATTTGAGCATTCCAAGATAAATGCGTGTCTGCTGTGAAAGTGCAACGCGTAACCTGGCAAATGAGTAAAAGTGAGCAACAGAGGTTTTTATTTTGCGCATAATGTGGATAATAGCACAAAATAGATTTGTTTGCTAAAATTAAATATTTCTTCACGTGCTTTTAATTTCTCTACGAAGTATAATTAATGTGCTCGAAAAATAAATTTCTGTGCTTAACAAGTCCCACTATGTGCTCAAAAATGGGACACAAACCGCGCAGTGCTGTGGAGGAAGGTCTGGCAAAGCAAGACTGGTCACACTCCAATCACAGCCATTCTCACATCGAGGCGGTCCTTTTAAATATGACTCCCTCCTCACTGATCCCTGACACTGACGCTTCCCCACTCACTGCTGCGGCGGGCAAAGCTTTGCCTCCACCAGCCCAGCCTCCACCTTCCTAGTTCAGAGTCCTAACATTACTCAAAGTTTAAAAAATGCTTTTCATTGTCTTTCTTTTGGCTCACTATTTTATACCGATGGGGCTTTTCTGCATGACGCTGCCTGTTTCAGCTTAGCATGCTGCTTGGCTGATTCAGGGAGCACTATCAAGAGCCAAGCCATCAGCGCCAAGCATAACTGTATTTCCATTTGTTATAATAATAAATGGTTAAATCTATGACGAGAGTGTTCCTGACTGAAATTCATATACAAACCTTTAGGGGAAGTCACATGCTGGAACTTTATGCTAGGCTGGGCTAATGGCCTCCTGGCTGTAGCTCCATACACATACATCATCTCGCTCAGATGACAGAGAGCAAATAAGTGAATTTCAGCAGAAGATGGTTTTAGTCTGACTAATCAATTGTAACACTGGAGCAGCCTGAAAACTAGCCTTACCCGAAATAGGCTGGTCTGGATGGCTGGGTTTCCATAGTAACTTAGGTCAGACTTATTCAAAATGGTTTTAAGAAAAAGAAAATAATGATTTGTACTGAAGTAAGCCTGGCTCAACTGCAGTCCTGCATTAGGAAACACCTCTCTGGAGAAAACATGAACGTTTCTGGAACGACTTGAAAAAGTTGCTGATGATCTTTTAAAACCTGAGTTCAAGTTTGTATGATGCTACAAACCATATGATCTCTCAAAACTCATTGACGAGTTGTGTAGTTTCTCATCACAGTGAAAGCTGGCACATCATTTTGGCACGATACAAAGTTTGTGCTTTGAAGCACACTGCAGTTGTTTTGGAATAATCCTCTCACCAGGTGAGTTACTATAGTACTGTACATACTAGTGCAATATTTGTCAGACAAGAGTCTATAGGACTCTTTTTGGCAGCATACATAAAGTGTCCCGCATAGAAAATCTTCAAAGGCTTTATAAATTAATCTTCATCAAGATACTCATAAATGTAAAATTCCTCAAGGGTGAATCTATAATAATGAATACATGTAACACAAAAACACCACATTTGTATGTACCTACTCATGCACTGTTGCACACATAAAAACACACATGCTCACACTGATTCAAAAGTGTTTTCACATGTGTAACCACTCACATTTAAAATGATAGTGTCTAGCAATGCCAATAGAAACATAATAGCATTGACAAATATAGATCTTTTTGAAACGATCAATCCAAGTATTTAAAGGTGCAATCAGAGATATTTTACTGCTTCTTTGAATGATATTGAATATCATCGGAGGTTTGCAGATGTTGATGATCAATTCCAGTCAATCTTTCTCAATGGCTGCTGAGATTTCAACCCCTTAAACTATTCATAATGCACTCGGCACAGTAGTTTCTCCAAAACCTCAGTGAACACTGGAGCTTTAGATTCTTCCACTTGTTGGTTGATGAATGTTTGAGATCTGTAAAGAATATTAGTATATTTTGCTTTTGTTTTTAATGGATGATAAACAAATTATAAATATGGCCTATGAGTGGAAACTGTAAAACACTGAGGTCACATTAGTTTTAAGCAGAACGTACATGGTATCCGGCTGCGTTGTGTCACGGCTCGGTCGTTTAATGTAGGCTGCATAAGACATGTTTCAGAGACAGAGCGCCTGTTCTTCAGCAGCCACATCGATAATATAGTTTAGAGTTGTTTTGCCAACATTTTGCGTGTTTTACAAGCATAAAGGCAGGCGGCTGCGGCTCAGAGCGGTCTTCCTTTAACCACATGTCCGCATGTCATTGTGTCCTTGAGTGAGGAACAACTCCACTGACTTCAAAAAGAAGTGCGTTTCTATAGAAGTCTATGAGGAAATGACCCTACTTCTCACTTGATTTATTACCTCAATAAACATTTTCATAAATAAAATCTGAAAATAAATAAATAAATGATTTGACCATTTTTAAAATAGACGATAAAGCAGGGGATACTTCAGGACCTGTCAATCAGGACAGAGGATTAGCAATGCTAAGGGACTGTTCGGTATTTATGGAATGGACCACCGGAGGAAAATAGGGGAGGGTCATGTCTTTTTATTCTTTTATTATTTTCACAGTGAGTGACCGTTGCCCTAGTCCGTGCGGTGTGTCCCGCACTGTCACCACGCGTCAGCCTTCATCAGCCTTTTTTAGGCAGATTCGGCGTCAGCCATCAGCTAAACAGCTGGTTTATCTCGGCTGAAGGTTGCCTTGGTGCGTCACGGCCTTAACATTTCCCCCTGAGATCATTCATTTTAAATGTCAATACAGCTGATGTTACAGCACAGCTGCTTGGTCACAGCTTGCTTGGTAATGACTGCTGGTCAACATAGTATTTAAAAGCCAGTTTAACTTTCAGGGGTCAATGCGATCTTTGGGTCTATTTAGACTGGACTGTCCTCGAGTCCCTTCTGGATCAGGTCTCTTATTTTAGACAAGTCATTTTAGCCCACTGAGTTTAGGTACGTTTTGCCCTGGTCTGTTTGGGATCAGGTCCATAGTTTTAAATCTGTGTAGACCCTTTAGATTGGAGTATTCCTTGCAGCTGACCTGCATGCCTGTGGACTGTAGGAGGAATGGGGAACAACTGACACAAACATGGAGAGAACATTCAAACTCCACACAAATAGGCTCTAACTGGAACCGTTGGAGTTTGAACTCAGGGCCTTCTTGCTGTGACCTTGCAAACTACTGAGCCAGTGCGCCCCTACGGAGCCATACAATACTGATTGCAACTTTAAACAGCATGGAACAGAATATTAATTCAACAATAATTGAACCTCTCTTTATAAAAACTGATAAGTAACCCACTTTAAGATAACCATGTCATAAAGGGTTCTGAGATATCACGATACGAGGCCTCACTGAAAACTCAACCTGTGGTTTAAGGGCAAAGCTGAAGGCATTGAGACCCAAACACTTACGGAGTAATTGGATTACAGGGTTGCTGGAAGGTCTGGTGAGTACAGGTACAAGTATGAGAAAACTATACGGTGGTTTCATTCTTCCAAGGGCCAGTCCGTATGTTTCCTGGGGCGTCTGAACCAAACAGGCTGTCTTCCTGCAGGCTCATGTTCCGGCCGATGGTACCTCGCCGGCTGAAAGTGCCGTGCTGCCGAGGCAGAGTATTTCTTGGGAAACCTTTCTGCTCCACCTCTACGCAGAGATTATCCTTTTCTTTATCTGTTGTCTTTGACATGCAGCTGTACGTGTTGGGGTCTTGCTGAAATTGCGAGGTAAAGGGATCCGGTTTCTCACAGCAGCTTGTAGTTGAAGAGTGATCTGCTGAGCTGTACATGTGCCACTGGCAGGTGTGGGCCCCATGAGCAGGCAGGAGGAGGCTGTGACAGGAAGAAATGCTGTCATGCATGCTGTGTGCGTGGCTGTGACAGGACGTCATTGAGTCTTGTACGCTGTGGCAGGAGTTCTGGTGTTGCAAACTGTGGCAGGAAGCCAGCTGCTTATCCAAGTGAGGGCTGGGGCAGGGGAGCTGGAGGTCTGGCTGTGGGCTAACGGAAACCAGTGGTGAACCTTCAAGGTGGTGCACTGCATGAGGGCTGTCCAGGTGGGAGCTGTGCACACTCCCATCCATACTGACGGAAGCCATGTGAGAACGGTAGTCCTGGAGGCATGGACGCGGGCGGTTGAAGGAGCGTGACTTTGTTCTGTCATTAAGGCAGCTCTGTAGAGGCAGAGCGGGACGAGGGAGCTCGTCAGAAAGCGACTGTGGACGAGGTGAGGACACTGGTTCAGCGAGAGGTGAGATAGGGTTGGCGGTAACAGGACTCATCACGGCCACACAGCATGGACCTGTGTGATTGGGTGCGGGGCTCTGGGAATGTGGTGTCATTTTGTGGTAAGAACTCTGCACGATGTGAGGAGAGAGTAGAGGATGCTTGCCTGAGCATGGGGAGCTCAGGTGGCAGTGTGGCTGATGGAGCTCCTGCCTCTGGCTCTGTCCGTCCCCATTCCCGTCCTCTGACTTGGACTTGGACGGGCAACAGGCCCACCAGCGGTGCCATACATCATCACGTTTGGCACAGTGCTGGATGAGAAGGAAGAGTCCCAAAGTGACACAAAAAGCCCCATACAGGCAGCTGAATATCATATCCAGGAAATGCCCCATTGATACCGCCAATGCTCCTAAAGCCCAGGTAGACAGGTACAGAAAGAGGGTGAAGGCTGTGGCTCGAAGCTGAGATTTAAATGAGTGCTCATTGGCCAGCACCGACACACCTGTTGCAAATGGCGGACAGTCTCCACTAGGCCCAGAAACTCCTCCAGTGTCGGTGTGGCAATGATGGTTTGACTCACTAAATGATAACTGCTGCTGCTCCTCACTCAGAACTCGCAGCTCATACTTCTTCTCTGGGTGGCGTTTAAGTTGGATGTAAGTGCACAAGAAGTATACAGACATGACTAAGACCAGAAGACCCATGGGGGCATAGAAACCTCCCAAGCTTGGTTCCCATGCCATCCAGCAACTGAAAAAGACAGTGACATAAAGGTGTGTTATTTACTAAAAATGAATGAAAACATGATTGTGCAGAAATAATGAGTACTTACTACAAAGCGTCATCCCTGCTGCCATAGTTATCCATACCAAATGCTGCCGTAACTCCAACAATCATGAGAGGCACTCCATCACTTACAAGATAAAATCTGCAAAAAATGTTTAAAATGATAAAGTATAAATGCTGGCAGGGTAACAGGTGGGTCAGAGAAAAATCCATTTAAATCAAATTATTCAAATTTATATTTCTATCATTTTTATTTTTAACTATTGAATGTGAAATCCGGTAGATATATCCATGGTGCTCAGATGATAATTCCTAATGGTTTTGGTGATCCCCTGACTTTTCATCCAGCACCATTGACATTTTTTTTTTCCAATATGGTGACATCTTTTGGATGAGTTGCCATGAAATTGGTTCTGACATTTATATTTCCTTCAGGATGAATTGTAATAACTTTGGTGGGGCTCTGACTTTTCTTCTAGCGCCATCGTCAGGGCAAAATTTGTCCAATACTTTAGTTTATGACCAAATATCAGCAAAACTAATGACATTACCATCAGCCTCAGCTGTACAATGTGTTTAGTACTAACTCGCAAAGTTAGCAAGCTAACCGCCAAAGATTAGCATGTAACTTTGTTATTGTGAGCATTTTGCCATGTTACTGAGCAAAATCCTAGTAAGTGCTGGCAATAATTTTTTTTTCTGATTCTAATTCTGAGCCCTAGAGGTGTTGGTAGGCATATTATTACTTTGGACCTGCTCAGGTTAGCCGTTTTTCCCTGTTTTCAGTCTTTATGCTAAGCTAGGCTAGCCACATCGAATCAATTTAATTTTATTTATTTATTTATTTAATGTCAAATCATAACAGAAGTTATCTCAGGGACAATTTAAAGATTTACAGAGTAGGTCTAGACCACACTCTGTAATTTACAAAGCAAGTGATTGGTGTGACAGTGGCGAGGAAAAACTTCCTTTTAACAGGCAGAAACCTTGGACCGAAACTGACTCTTGGTGGGCGGTGAGACGCTGTGAGAGAGACATATACAGCTATACAGAATCCCGACACTGACCCAAGTTCTGTACTTAACACAGAGACATAAGATTGTTATTTATCGTTCTCACCTCACTCTCAGAAAGACGGCTAATAAGCATTCCAAAACGATGAACTATTCGAGCTCAATTTTGTAATACGTTTTTATCAGAATTTGAAAACGGTGAGCTTTGCTTAAATTTTGGGTAGTAAACAAGCTGATTCTATTAACAGTGGGGGTGATTCACTGGCACAAGATGCACCAACTAAAACCAATTAGTGATGCAAAACTTTTATGGGAGAAACTCAGTTGTAAGATTTGTTCAACTTCAAATTCTTTCAAATTCAAACTCCTAATTTGACTTTATATGCTAAGCAAGTAGTGCAGCATCAAGTAGCTGAGAATTATTGTTAAAGACTTTCTGCAAGTCTGCAAGGGCGCTCAATAATGAACTGTAGGGGCCTTTGGGTTAACACTCCAAAATGTACTTTCTCTAAATCAGCCGAAAATCATGTAAAAAAGAGACTGAGGTCCAAGGGCACACGCATCACTGCTATATTCCATCATGATGGTTTTGAAAAGCAGTTTACTGCTTGCTGACAGTCAGATCCCAGTAAAGCAATCAGGTCAGTCAATTCAAACATTGACCAGCCCTGTTGTGCACTTAAAAACCTGCTTATAGCTCACAGCTTACCTGAGGATGGTTGGTTTGGTGCGAGTCTGGGCTGGCCCATTCCTCTTCTGGGGCCGAAGTGGATCTTTGGACACATCCTTACAGATGTTTCTAGCAGTAAATGTCAGCCACAGCATGGTAGACAAAGACGCATAGTGGAGCACAATGCCAACCTAACAGATAAAGTTGTAAACAAAGATTATTAAAAGCAATATGAGTTCATTGTCCAAATTTGCATGGGGGTGTATTAGTGTTTTGTACATGAATTTGATATAAAGGGGTATTAACCATACCATAAATTGCGCAAAGACAGAGAGCAACTGTTGCTGGCTGCTGCTCGTACGGCGCCGGAACTGGACCTGCTAACTGTAGCTCCCTGAAACTTTGCTAAATTTTTGTTTTAATTTGTTGTCTTTTTGCCTTTGTTAACGGAGCACGTATTGCCTATGATAGAGATCCACTCATCAACATCGAAGAATGAAGAGCAGGGATTGGATTAGGTGCAGCGGACCTTGAGACGGTGACTGCCCACAGCATCTTCCGACCACCCAGCCAGACTAGCTGGACCAAGCGCCACCAAGGCGGTGTGACCGCCCTGGGAAGAGAGGGAAGAGAGCCGGGATAAGAGCTAGGCTCGCCCAGATTGGACCTAGGGCTGTTCCACTACCCAGCCTGCACCTGGCTGATGTCAGGTCACAGGAGAGTGGAATGGATGAACTAGTACTCGGGCTGGTCCAGCAATGGGAGATAGGAGACTGTTGTGCCCACATCTGGCAGAGACAGGGCTCCATCGTGGCATCCTGGAACGCCGTGTTCTGCACCAACAGAGTGCAGGAGCCCGGTGGGACGAGGAGCGGCAGACTCTGTTTGCGTCAGTGAGGTTTGGTACTCAAAGGTAGTGAAAGTTGATGGACAATGTTTCCCTGATGTCAAATTTTTTATGTTAAACCTGGAGTTCGGAGATTTTGTCTCCCCTCCTCTGGCAGTGAGTGTAATTACACACTTGTTGAAAAGCAGTGGGATTCATAAAAACACTACGGCACTGTGGTCTCTCCCCCCTTCCTTGGGTGTTTTGCACCTCATTTCGATATGTGCTTATAAAGTCTGTGTGAAATGTCTATAAAGTTAGTTAACTAGTCCCTCTTCAGTCATATATTTTAGGAGTAGAGGTGTTTTGACATGAATTTGGATTTATTAAGCTCTAGTGTGTCCCTATTAGACAGGTAGGTCCACCATGTATAAACCAGGCCCCCAGGAAGTGCGCCAGGCATTTGCAGAAGCAAAAGAAGTGGAATTGCAACTCCCGGCCTATCAAGTGATGCCCTCTGGCCCAAAAAGACTTTTCCCCATAGACTTACATGGCGTAAATAAGTGGATGAATTTCTTCAAGCGTGACAACCCTAAACCAAATGTCTCGTCTATCAGAATTTAATTCATTCTGTCTGATAACATTTGGAAAGTGTAGAAGAGCCGCACGAATAAATCATTTAATGCCAATTAAAGTTAGCGGAGCGGTAAACTGGAAGTAGCCGGCTTGGCCAGCTGAAGTCTCTAGTGTGCCTTCTCTATGGGCCACACAGTACAAAAGTAGTGCCGATCACGGCTTCTTGCGCCACTGAGCAACTCTCACAGGAATAAACGGGGCTCCACCTCCAATGCTGTATCTAGGTTTTATTATATATCAATGGTATGAACCTACCCTGTGTCTGCACCAGGATAACCTGGGAACAGCCAGGCGGAACTATCAGCTGGTAAGACACTTAGACAGTGACATGTTTAGGTTGTTATGTCTCTGGTATATTTGATTTGAAATAAAAACAATGACTGAAACTAAAGTGCTGACTTGGTTTAATTAGTTTTACTGTGTTCACATCCATACTGGGTGAACAGTGAAACGACTGTAGCCTTTTCTTTTTCAAGAAGTCTTACAATTTTGCAGTCTGCAGTCACTGATTGAAAACAGTTTGACACCAAATATTATACTGTATATACCAGGACTAAAAATGGTTTTAATTGGTCAAATGCTGTTTGGTCCGCTAAAGTATTTGAGGGGATACTTGGAATATCCTCAGGTGTCTCAGGTGAACAGTCTCCTCCTTGCCTTTCTCACCACTGAGTCAGTATGCAGAGCCCAGGTCAGAGCATCGGCGATGTGGTACTTGAAGCTGTCCACCCTCTCCACCTAGGGCCCCTTGATATGAAGGGGGTGTAGTTCCTTCCCTGCTTCTTCCCAAACTCCATATATAATCTCTTTAGTCTTGCTGACATTCATGAGTAGGTTGTTGTCCCTGACACCAGCGGGTAAGGTCCTCAGGGGACTTGGAACACAGCCCTGTGGTGCTCCAATTTTATTTATAGTATCAAATCATAACAAGCGTTATCTCAAGACACTTTATAAATAGAGTAGGTCTAGACCACAGTATAATTTACAAAGACCCAACAATTCCAGTAATTCCACCAAAACCAAGCATTTAGTGCGACAGTGGCAAGGAAAAACTTCCTTTTAGGGAGAAACCTGGGACAGACCCAGGCTCTTGGTAGGCGGTGTCTGACGGTGCCGGTTGGGGGTGTGATGAACAGTGGCAATTATAGTAACAAAAAAGATAATGGAATTATGACTAGAAACAGTAGTTGTAGTAGTTCATGGCGTAGCAGGGCACTGCAGGGCGTTACAGGGTGTAGCAGGGCACTGCAGGGCGTAGCAGGACGTAGCAGGGCACTGCAGGGCGTAGTAGGACGTAGCAGGGCGTAGCAGGACATTGCAGAGCGTAGCAGGGCTTCAGTGTTAGAGATGAGGGTGGAAGAAGTGTGTCCGCCCACTAGGGTTGGGCATTGTTTTGATTTGAACAATTCTGATTCCAATTCCGATTCTTCCTTTCGATTCCGGTTCTTATCAATTCTAAATTCCAATTCTTTAAGGAGTGGAGTTGAAACGGGTCACATGCTTATTTCACAGATGAGAGGAACATTCTATTTTGATTCAATAGGGATTTACAGTTTTACTGGGCTTTTTTTAACGTCAAAGCCACACGTTAGAGCGCTGCTTACTGTGCTCCATGGCTGCAACACAACAAGCACCTGGAAATACGGTGGCTGCTACAGAAACCGAAACCTGCGCATGTAAAATTTGGAAACGATGAACTTTTTCATAACCAAATTTTCCAATAAATATTCCAGTAAAATTACTATTCCATCGTAATTTTCCACCCTCACCACCTGGGGGTCTGCCTGTCAGGAAGTCAACGATGTACTTTCCGCTTTCTTTGTGTTTACTTTAAACTACGGTCGCATCGAGGAAACATTAACAACGTTGAATGAGCAACGTTACACGCTGAAAATGGCAAGTTTTGAAGAAAGTTTGGATCATGCAACAAGGCAGGCCTTCTTGGTTCTTTCAGGGAATGATTTTCGAGGAATATGTTTACGGAATTTACTCTCTAACTGGGACGTTTTGGGACCCATTGGCGGGGATTTGCTACGGAAGAAATACTCACAGCGATACACTGGCAAGCTCAAATGACGTTTAACCATATGTCCAGCTAATATATATAGCTCATGTCTTGTTACTGTAATATTGTATGCAAATGTTCCAAAAAAACATTTGCAGAGCCACCGTCGGTGCGTCCAGATCTTAGCGCCGCCCAAGACGATTTTGATTGGTTTAACGATATGCAAACCACCCCTGACTGTTTTTTCTCCTATCCAGGAGTGTATGCCCTTGCTGCCAGACCTTCCTCCTCAGCGCTGTGGAGATAGGTCTGGCAATACGAGACTAGACAAAAGAAAATACTTCATACTCATCCACTCGACAGTGTTGTAAAAAAAAGCACAAAAAAACAGGCACAATAGCAAACATACAGTACACTGTTCTGTATATATGAGCCAGAACACATTTCACACATGAGTAGCTTGAAAGGAAACCAGAAAATAATATATAGCAAGCCTCAACAAGTTTTGCTCGTGGTAGTGATTTAACACTCAGTGAACATTTACTTTCCCACTGACACTGATGCCTCTCTCAGTTTCTGAGTGATGCCTATAGCTGCCAGTGACCTCAAAACGGCTTCAGCAACAGCTAAAGGGAGCTTTCAGTTCTCTTTGGTTCATCTTACTGTTCGGAACACGTTTTTAAAAGTGCTGTGAAATAACACTATTCTGAGAAAGTAAGAAAACAACAACTTACAATTTGGCACACAAAAGGTAAGTTGATCTGATTGATGCCCCCGGCGAAAACTCCAAATGTCAGCCCCGTGTGAAAGAGGAAGTTGAGGAGTGTGTGCCAGCCATTCCTGCTGATGCGGACCACACTGCAAACAATGAGTTCAAAGTTAAAAAGATGGACGTCCTTTTACCTACTCTGCATCCACTGCTGGGTAATCACACTAAAACAGTGGGTCGCAGACGTGTATACAGTATTGTTGTGAACAATCACACTGCATCATCTTTGGCCTTGAGAAGTATTTCAGGGGAAAAGCAACATTTACCTGAATGACAAATAAACTGTACAGCTGCATTTGGATATAATGTGGACTATATTGCTAAAATTCTGAATCACATAAATAGCACTAATGGGAGTGTCTGGATGGTAATGATGTGTTTAGATATGGATATTTTAAATAAAACTGTATGGTTGTGTATTTTGATGTTATGCCAAATTAACACTTTTTTTTTTTCAATAGCACAAGTGAACACTAACAACATTTTAAAAGAGGACTTTTATTTTGACAAACTGCTAGACGCAACCGTAGCAACAATGCCTCCGGTAGATGGTAGCAGTTTGGAATCTCAAAAGCAATGGTTGCAATCTGCCAAAGAAATGTAAAGAAGATAAAGCAACTATGTACTGTTGAAACAGGAAGTACAATTACAATGACATTTCCACCATAAATGGATGCAGAAAAGGCAGAAATTGGTGCAGAAAAATTCACCAGAATGCAGGAAATGAAGTGTTTGGCGCTCAATATTTCTTGGGTTGGACCCCAAATCCCCCTGCTTAATATGTGCCCTCATCCCCCCCCTCCCAGATGTTGAAAAAAGCTATGCTCTTGAAAAGGGGGGTTCGGGTGGTGTTAGACGTTCAAAAAAGCATTTTGAAGTTTACTGAGGCTTTTACAGTTACCGATAGCTCTTTCAATGTACATATGGGTATGTGAGTATTGTTTTAAGATAGACCTATCCTTTAATAAATGTTCCTCTCACCTGTGGTGGACAATATAGGTCATGATGGAGACGAGCAGACAGAGCAGCATGACTGCTGTGCAGGCATACACCACTGGATGCAGGTAATCCCCGGGGTATGGTGGGAAGGACAGCACTCTCTTCAAATCCTGCAGAATGACAGAAGTTTACAAATAGAAAAGAATAATTAGATTCACAAGAATGAATAAAACAAAAACACACACATATATATATATATATATATATATATATATATACACCCTCGTTCAATGAAAAAATAATGCAGGCTGATTTGCCAGAAGTTGCCCAGGTGGTCCTGTGTGGATCGAAGCCAATCAATACTTTGTTCGGTGTATGTTGCCTCATTTGTCTGCCAACAATATTCGGCTTAAAGGAATAGTTCAGCATTTTCAGCATGTTCAGCACGTCCCCAATGACGACGTAGATGTGACGTGAGCAACCTGTCTGAAAGTTGGAAGTCTTCTGGTAGCTGTGCCAAGAGAAATCTCAATCATTCCCAATCTAGCAGAGACGGAGAGCGTAGGTATATGTAAGGAGATAACATAGGCACAGGCTAATTATTGATCACTAAAATGATAGTTAACATTAGTAATTAAACTTAAACAGCTAATGTGAGTCCAAACTGCCTGAGAGCTTCTCCTGACTATACGGTAATTTGTCTACTGTGCGAGAGAAAGTCGAGTGGTTATGACACAATCGTTAGCCTATTTTTACAAAAACGTCTGCTCCGGAGCCATAGTGTGAGATACAAGGTAATGGAGCCTTTTATACATTGTTGTGTTTCTTTAGAAATAAACAATGGACAAATAAAGTCTTTAAACGCTTCAGATGTAAAGTTATTCTCTGTCAAAGTGACGTCAAAATGAATGGCAGTCAATGGAATGCTAACGGGAGGTGATGGCTTGTTAGCCTACAATCTCCTCAAAGGAGGTACGCTTTCCAGATGCTCGCTTACCCCTTTGTATGAAACAGGGGTTGATGCATAGACTGTATAAGTGAAGCCAAAACATCTGGATCACCCTCTGGTGGCTGGCTGCAGTGTAGTATATATATATATTTGTCTAGCAATTCTAATTCTATTGTGTACATTCTTGTCTTTTCATAGTCATAGTTAATATTTAATAATAAGCTATTGCACTGTTCAATCCCTGCACTGTTCTCTTTTGCACTACCACCTGCACACAGTCTACCTTAGCACCTTTAACTCTTTAAATTACTGTGAGTGATTTTTATAACTTTTTATAACGCTTTAAATTTCTGTGAGTGATTTTTATGTGAGATATATGTGTGTATGTGTGTTTGTTGTGTTATTGTTGTCTAAGCTACTGGATGCCTAAAATTTCCCTCGGGATGAATAAAGTGTCTATCTACCTATATATCTATCTAGCTATCTATCTATCTAAAAATGGGGTGAAACGTCATGATTGACAGCTGTGATTGACTCGCGATTGGTCGAACAGGCGTATTGGTGGGATTTCAATTCCCCGGCTCCACCGCCCGATCACTACTGCGCTGAGTCTGGCTCCAAAATTACAAGATGGCCTTATCCGGGGTATTTTGGTTTCACTTGGCATGTGATGTCGTCCATCTTTATATACAGTCCATAGCTGTGTGTGGGTTTCATTTCTAAACGGTGGAAATGTAACACGCAAGATATATACAACCTTTTACCATTCTCCAGTGTTCAGATTATTTCAGGGATGTATGAGAAGTATTTTTGTTTTGATTTGTTTACATGCAAATGACCGGTGCATCTACTGCCGCAACGATATTTTCAGTGAGTGTCCGAAATCTCGTTTGGTCCTTCCCTATATAGTTCACTATTTAATAAACACTACATATGGATTAGTGAGTTAATGAATGAGGGAACGGTTGTCAACACAGCTTATGTTATGAAGCCGGTGCATGACGTGCTCTTCTGATTGTAAGGGCTGGACAGAGAGGGAGGAGGGAGAGCTGCAGCTCATTCTACTTCCACTTCTGGCATTTATTTATTTATTTTTTAATTCTACCTCCTGCAGCTTTTTCACCATGGATATTGTGCTATGTTGCTATGGCATTTTTATTCCCCAAACCACCAACTCTGCAAATAGACAACCATCTAGCCAATGACATGTAGCCTACACTCGCAAGTTGCAAACATGGGAATCTTTCCATCTCTTCCATGCATTATATATGATGTGAAAGCAGCACAAGACTCAAAGAAGCAGCATGCGGTAACTTCATCCAGCTGTTCACTAAGAAATAGTTACAAACAAAACAAGACACAATGTGTTAATCAGTGAGCTTTAGAGGTGTTGGAAGCTGTATTTTTTTTTTTTTTTTTTACTTTGGACTGTCTCCAGTCTGTGTGCTAAGCTGGGCTAATAACATCCTGACTATAACTCCAACCTTAACACAAAGACACAAAATTGATAATTAATCTTTTCATCTCACTCTCAAAAAGAAAGCACAGTTCCAAAAATGTTAAACTACTCCTTTATTGACCTAAATAGCTGAACCTGGAGCTCTCTGTCTCCAGTTTCTGACACCGATGCCAACATGCCGTTATAAGCAAAGCGCTTAAAGAATGCTTGTAAAAGAAAATGATCATGTTCCTCTATGCAAATGCTAACATCTATGCTAACATCCAGCTTCACTCATGCTGCATAGAATGACTACATGAAGCCTGCAGACTTGCTGCTGGAGGTTGGACTGTGCTGCATGTTTCCAAATCCCTGCACAATTACTCACGGCTCTTTCAGTATGCGTGCATTAATGATTTCTCCTGACATGGCACCAGGATTCTACATACACTGAGTGACTATGAACTTAAAACGCCCTGTGCATTCCAGTGTAATGTAAATGTCAATTAGTATAATTATATTGATTGCATTAATAAAGCAAACCCTATGACTATGACTGCTTACTGTAGTTGTAGTGTTGCCTAACTGCACTGAGGTCTTAAAATAACTCAGTGCACGTCATTAAACATGTAAAACATAACATGGATTTCAGTGTTTCCTGAAATATGAAATTGAATTAGCAAAACAAACATTATCTGGGAAGCTCAAGCTAGATCAGTAGAACCCGACTGCATAATAAATTCTGGCCATTATGATAGCCTGCCCCAATCCTCCTGCTACTCATGTAAGGCTGCAACTAATAAGGAATATTTTCATTATTGATTAATATATATAATATCTAGAAGTCCAAAACCCAAAGATATTCAATTTACTAGCATAAGACCAAGAAAACCAGCACACATGTACATTTGAAAAGCTTAAACAAGTGAATGAGTTGCATTTTTGCTGCATTTATTGGTTCAACGGATTTGAATATGGATATATGAAGTTAAGATGCTGTCTGGTGTATGCAACCTACAAAACTACTGTATAAGTGCGACCAAATTTAAAGCTGCATTGGTTGATTTATTTTTTTTACCACTTGGGGGCAGCGCAACAATCTGCAAACACAACATTGAAATATTATTACCTTATAAAATTGATATAGTGATATATTGTGTGCACATGATTCATTAATTGTAGCTTTAAAGAAATGCAAGTATTCTTATAACCTAATTCAGAATGTTGAATTTCTCATGTAATTGTTCAATGAATGTTTATCTGTTATGTAGTACTTTATGATTTCAGCAGTGGTAGGCCTACCTCTCACCCCCTTGGTTAGAGTACTAATAGCTGTGTGCTGGGTACCTAATTGTTAAGTGTGATTGGGTAACTGTATTGTAATTCTTGCGTGTTTTTCTGTTGATCATTTATAGAAAAACCATAACCATCAAGGCTCATCATCTCCTATCGCTGTGTGAAGTGTGTTCATAGTGCCAATAAATGGCTTAAATGGAAACATTCTTACCGATGTACCATGGTGATGCTCAAGCCCCTGTGAACCAGTCCTAGCGAGAGATTCTACAGCAGGGGTGGCGAACCTGTGGCTCTTGAGCCATATGCGGCTCTTTGCCTGCTCCTTTGAGGCTCTTACTGTGTGGCTGGGGGTTGTGTTATTGGTGGATTTTTTTTTTTTTTTTTTTTTACTTTTTGAAACATTTCAGATAAGTACAAAAAAAATGGAATGCACTTGCCAATACATTTGCCAATTATTTTAAAATAAAAAATAATGCAGCAGAGTTTTGAGGACAAATTCTGCAACCCGAGGAAAAAAAAGCTGCCACAGATCACCTTCCTCATTAACCCTTTCACTGCTGAATCAGATTGTTTGAAAGCCCCTCTAGTGACAAACGAGTGAAAGAGTCAACCGAGTTCTAGCAAGACCTGAAAAGGATTGTGGATAACAAAGACTGTCAGATTTCCCACTGAGTCAGTCTAAGTAAGAAAACAAAACTATGAAAACTGCTATGTATTATGACTGTCATCAGATCTGGAAGTCACTGTTGCTGTTGTAGTGTGGACGTGCATGTGTTGTGTGGCTTTTTGCTATGATGCGGGTTTTTTTGTGGCTCTTTATGCTGAACTGGTTGGCCACCCCTGTTCTACAGTAACATTAGCATTCGTTTGGAGCCGTGTTTCAGGCCACCTGGAGAATGTAAGTTCATTCCCTTTTTTACTGTAGCTCTCGTTTGATCTCCACTTAGGGTTGTGTGAAATGATATTTCACTTAACGATTAAAATGTGTCCACAATCTGCCTTTACAGAGAGATTCTTATATTGTGCTACAGTGCACATCAGTTGCAGGGGGGGAGGGGGCTAACAGTACTAATGGCTACAGTGGAAACGGAGCATTAGTTAGCTCCACTGTTAGCTCAATCTACTGGGGCAACTTGGCTTCTGCAGGAGAGCGGTGCTACTTATCAGGGGAAACGTTTACTAGGGGTGGGGGAGAAAATAGATGCAGCATATTGAGATATTTTCCGTGGCAATACTGTATTGATACACATACGCCAAGTATCAATCTTTTATTATATAAATTGCACATGAGACTTTAAGTTTTTGGTACTGGAATAATAAAATCAATTGCTTTTTCAGTCAAAATTGAAGTGAGACTACCGAACGGAGAAATTTAACTTTTTAGATAACTGATGTTTTCCTTTGGGGAAACAATATGAAGTTGGGGAAAAAAGGTAATACATTGCAATATATCGCAGAATATCGCAATATGTTTAAAATCGCAATATTGTATCGTGACACAAGTATAGTGATGATATCGTATCGTGGGGCCTCTGGTGAGTCCCACCTCTAACGTTAACATCCCCCATGCGGGACGCCAGCGACCAGCCAGTGGGACGTAACACGAAGAGGTGTCAACAGTTCCAACAACCTGTTCCAATTTTAGTATATGTACTAGTGAACTAACACAGGTCGTCAAAGAGAGGGACTCCCATGCACGCACGGCCAGACCGGCTAGCATATAAAGAACAGGAACTTGGATTACAACACACCCAGAGGGAGTGGGACTTCATTCTCTGCTTAGGACGCCATTACTCCACTTTATCTTCACATTACAAATAGTTTTTTGCTGCTATATTAATGTTCTGAACCTTTAAAAAAAGGTGCTACATTCGAGAACAGAATTTGGTGTGGTGTTTTGTTACCTTGTAGAGCTATATTCTTTTAAAAAGGGAAATAAATTAGCTTGTATTGTTCATTAACGTGCAAAAATAGTTTTAGAAACCAACATGAAAAAAAATCGTGATAAGACCGTGGATCATAACCCTGCCTGAATTTTTCTTATTTTATTTTTTCCATATGGCCCACCCCTATCTCCACTAGTCTCGCATTGCCAAACCGCACAGCGCTGATTATGGTATGGCTACATCGATGGGTGTAAATCAAGCGTTTTATTAAGATTCCATTCTATATGGATTCTTTGGACAATGATACAATATTTACTGACATTACAAAGTCTGCCATGATACGATTTTTGATTCCATTCAGGGGCCTGTGACCGGTACAAGACGATACATAAGCCCATTTAACACAATCAGTTACATTTATATTAACTCACAAAAAGCCACTAAAATATGATTTAAATTAAAAACAAACTACTCTAAGAATAAATATAAAGTGTGGATTTCAAAATAAAGGCGCATCTTAAAGATGACATTATGTATTGATATTTTCACTTTGTATTGATAATATTGGATCATAAGGATTGATATCGATCTGGCTACATCGCTTATCTATTCTGGGATATAGGGGAAAAACGCTCTGGTTTTACACTAACTTTTAAAAGTGTTTGCCAGACTGGCAAATAGTAAATATGGTAAACATCAACACCCATGTTCTCTGCTGCCATTATTACTGTAAGGCCTTTCCTTTACACTGCTGACTCTCTCTATAGCCATCTGAAGGCAGCAGGTATCTAGTCCATCTGCATCTCTAAGTGGAGTGATGTTTCCCGCTGTCAGGCCAATTATTCACGGCAGATCCACTGGTTACTTTTTGTGCAACCGACATCAGACTGTAAAATAACCACAGACCTGTATCTGTCCTTAACTCCAGGTAAACGAGGTACCGGATGCATGCTTAATCTTTTTTAAGCCTATTAATTATAATAGGCTACAGGTAGCCTATGTGTGGCTGTGATGAGCAACATGACCTAATAGAGATTGTTCAGGTACAAAACTAAGTTTTTATCATAAATTTACTTAAGTTTTTTTTCTCGTAAATTTAGCCTACGCATTTAATCTCGGAAACTCTTAGTTGGCCCCCTTTCCCCGGTTCCATAATATTTTCTTTTTTTTTCTACAATGGCCCTAATAAGCAGTCTTAAAATTGATTTAGGTTGACAATTATTTGTCAACTGTCTCAGCACCATAAATGATGTGTTGCTGCTATTGAATGCATTAATACTTTATTATTTATTTACTAGTTTTTATACTGGACTTGCATTTGTACTTGCCCCTACTTTTTCAAATGTTTGCATTCACTGAAGTCTACCGCAAATGTGCAAGCAGTAACACCTTCTTTAGAACTGCAACAATGTCATATCCCTTTCATATAAAATGTCGCTGGTCTACTGAATGAGAGGTGAACTCATCAACAAATGCCCTGAAACGACCAAAACTAAAAACAGACTTATCCATTAATAAGCACGCAGACTGCGTGGTTGGGTGGTTGGGTTTGTGTGTCAAACTGTGTGTTGGTGTGTGTTTGGGTTTGTGTCAAAAGTGAAAACAATATGTGAATGAGTGGGAATGAATGGTATATGTGGATGAGTGGAAGCATGGAGAGTGTATGGTTGGGGAGGTGTGTATGTAAAAGTGAGTGTGGCTTAAGATCCTGTGGAGTAGAGGAATACTGTTACTAGTAGGAGTTGTACTCTGATTGGAGTATGAAATTACACAGTATGCTGATATGTATTACTTCTTGATGAAAATATTAAAAAATAATTATAAAAAAAATAATAAGAACACAGACTGACTCAATCTGCCATGCCATTGAACTCCACTGAATTATTAAAAACACATTTGGTGTCACACTATAGTGCCACACTGCTGTAATGGTGATATAAACACAGCCAGTGTAGCATACAGTTTAAGATGGATAAATCTTCATTGACCAAATCTCTGTAAACCTTCCCGTTCACTGATTAAACGCATCAAACTGTCTTTTAGCATTACATTGGATGCTCATGACATTACTTATGTATATCGCCACGGTCACCGGTGACACAAACGATCAGCGTCTGCCCATCATAAATTTACAAGGGAAAAAAAACATGGGATAAACATGTGAATCACCGCTACAGTGGTGAAGAGCTATTGTGCGATCAACTGTAGAGATCCTGAAAGAACTCGAGCTTTTACAGACTGCCGAATTTGAATAAATCTAATAAAATAACTATTTTTTTCTATCATAACTAAACCTGTGTTTGGCTACTAAGTGGTGAGGAGGGTGTTGTATCATGTGAAATAGTGACATCAACACAAAGCCATTATATATTAGGCTCATCATTTTTAGGTCAATATACACTGGACCATTTTGTACCGTCTCATACAAAAGTTGACAACTATGCGACAAAATGTGGTGAAAACTTTGGTCAATTTCAATCCCTCTCTGTAAGAGTGCACAGTGAACACTTTCTCAAAATGTTAAACTATTGTAATCTACACTTTTGACATTTCAAAAGACACATTTAGTCCTTTTTCAGGTGATGGCAAATCCATGAGGCTACCAACAAATACACTTTATGAAAGGCGAATCACTGCACTTGCATGACTATTATTTAAGCTCAGATGACTTGGCTGTGGAGGCAGCAGTGTGGAGGAGGCTTAGATAAAGTGACTCATATACAGTAAGTGATGTGCATATTCTGGACAGGTCTGGCATTCCCTTCTGTGTTAAAAGGCAAAACGTGCCTTTCAAACAACAGTTAGGCCTTGTCCTTTCTTTCACTGGAGCACCCTCCTGCATGTGCATAATTCAAGCTGAAGATTCCTGTTGAGGCAGGAATCGAGCTAACTTGGCTCCGTCTTCATGACAGCGTCAACTCGCTTTTCCTTTGTGTTTCAAGGCCTTGTATTTTAGAGACACTGTCATGTCTTCCGCCTCTCATCTCTTTCTCTCTCCGGGACAGCATGCGCTCTCATCACGCTCTACTGAGCAACCCATCTATTAGACAGAGCATGACTGATTAAATCCTTTGCCGATCCCATAAAAAAAAAAAGAAAAATACAGGCACGCACACACAGCAGCAGAGATCTGTGCACACTCCACTTATCTCCGATGACCAACCACGAGCTGTGTCACGAGCCAAGATTTTGTAATTGGGCTTCTTTTGTTCTGAATCGGATTCCTGTGCTTATGTGTAATCATGATTGTTTTAGAGCATCAGAGATTTTCACCAGTTTACACCAGTTACAGGGGTCTCCAGATACAAGTTACAAGATGAGAAATATGTTAATTTCTTTAAAGTGCACGTGATTGGGCGAAGGCGGAGGCATTCACCTCTTGTATTGTCTTCCTACTGTTTACATTTCTGTGAGATGTACGAGCTAAATCGAGCACTCTTGAGGATTATTGATCTTGAGTGTATCAGACACATTTCATTAGTATCAGGGATGTCCTGAGCCAATATGCTAGACGTATAAAAACATTCTTTACTTATTTGGTATCATCTACTATAAAGCTATAAATTAGCCCCTTTTAATTTGGTCTGAGTGGCTCAGTGGAATGTAAATGTAAAGTATTTATATCGCGCTTTTCTAGTCTTAAAGGAGAACTCCGGGCAGTTTTTACGTTAATCTTGATCGCTATAAGTATGTGAGTACTGTTGATAGCAAAAAAAACGAGCCGAATCGGTGCTAGCTAACTGGAGCTGCTGCAGCTAATGCCGAGAGCTCCCACTTAGCTAGAACGGCAGTTTTGGGGGTATATCATAAAGAGTGCCTTTGTGCCTCTTAACAGACACAACATGCAATTAAAATGTCTGTGCAACATGAACAGGGCCCTTACATGACAACAAGATGCGTTTTCAACTCAGACATTGTTTAAATTCACCTACCCTGTTAGCTGCTAGCTGCCGTCTGGGATGAGTGAGTGTTAAGCCAGGCTTCAGTAATAATCATCACGCAGCAGTTCCCTGTGTATTTGTAGCATATATATCCATTTTGTGTGCGATCCATCTGGCGTTGGTGAATAGTAGTCTCTGCAGTGGCGAACTGTGTGTTAGTTGCCTTAGCCAGGCTAGCAGGGCCGACCGGCATCCTTCTAATTCCTCCCCGCCTTCCTCACCTGCCGCGGCCGACAACAATCCACGGGCGCCCACTGGTCTGGTGGATGTCCTCCAGAGGACAGTTCATGCTTTCGCGGCGAAATTTTTGCGGCGAAGAAAGTTTATTTCCCCCTCAAAAATAGGTAATTGAGCACTGTAGTGGTTATGATCATTTCAGTGACTATGTAACTACATGGAAACGGGCCAAATGATGCCTGTTTCTTGTACAGTAACAGCGTTACAGAAGGCTGGCTCTAGCTCCATAGGTTACTCCAAGCTTCTTCCCTTGTGAACACCTCCGCTCTTCACTCTTCTCACACCACGCTCCGATCTGCACACTGCTGTTTACCTTTTCCTGCTACAACTGAATTCCTGCAGGACTTCAGCGCAAGACTACAGTAAGCCTTCTGTAACGCTGTTACTGTACAAGAAACAGGCATCATTTGGCCCGTTTCCATGTATTTATGCCCCCAAAACTGCCGTTTTAGCTAAGTGGGAGATCTCGGCATTAGCTGCAGCAGCTCCAGTTAGCTAGCACCGATTCGGCTCGTTTTTTTTGCAATTGACAGTACTCACATACTTATAGCGATCAAGATTAACGTAAAAATTGCCCGGAGTTCTCCTTTAACGACGACACAAAGCATTAACATAGTACAGGAACCATTCACACACTGGCTGCCATACAACTCATCATCACAATCATGGTTCAGTGTCTTGCCCAAGGACACTTGGACATGGGGGGGATCGAACCGCCAACCTACCGATCAGTAGGCGACCGCTCTTACCACCTGAGCCACAGTCGCCCCGGAAATCAGGGATAGACTGATTATCAGGCCTTTTTTTGGCAGTTTGCAGATGATCTGTATCAGTATCTTATTTGCCTGATAACTGATAAAGTTAATTTATTAAAAAGTGTTCTACTTTGGCTCGGCTACAGCTCTGTGTCGGTCCCTCTGCTTCAGTTTCACTAACCACTGAGTCGGACTTAATGTCCCCCCCCCACAACACCATCTATTTTTTAGGCCTACTGTGTAGCCTATTACGTTGAACGTTTCTAATTTATTAAATAATTGCTTAAAGGGTAACTTACATTTTTTTCCAACCCCATTTCCCCATGTAGTTGTGTCTAATAGACTGATGTGACCAAAAATCTTTGAATTTGAATTTGTAACCTAATTGGGCAATATTTTGTACTAGGCCTACTGACAGGCTCAGATTGTTGCTAAAAGTGTCTGACAACATTATCGATCTCAGGACGGGACTTTTTGTCCGAAGGCAGCGGTGTGGAGAGCGGAACGCAAGTCGAGAAAAAGGCGCTCAGGGAGTCTGTTTCGGAGTAGGCTACAGAAATGATAGGCTCCTGTTATCTAAAAGATTTTCAATGTAATGGTTCAATATTTAAATGATTTCGACAATATGGATGATTTTGTTATAATTAGATGGCCGCCTGTATTCCTTTGAGACAGAGCAGCCTATAGTCTATGGATGAAGTAGGTCTATACAGATGAAGAGCGGTCGAGGGGAGAGAGAGGCTCCAGCTGTGCAGTGTTTTGTGGTCAGTAGGCTATAATACATCCATGGTTTCGTGTTCGTATCTAAAAGATTTTCAATGAAAACGATGGTTCGTGTTTGCTCATGTCTCACAGCCCCAGGAAGAGTAGTTCATGGGGATCAAATCAAAAACAGCCCTGTTGATTAGAGGAGGGAAATCCTCTGACGTGTTGACACAGCGTTGTGTCCAAGGTCCATCGCTGGACACATCCAGACCACAGACATCTGGCAGCAACAGGTCCCGCTTCTGACAGCGTATTCTTTGGGCATATAGGGGCACAGCACCCACGGGAGCACCACCAATATTCCGAGCCTCTCAACCCAGGGTTCAGACCCGTAACCCGAGAAGTGTGTGTTTTGCAAGAACTTGACAAACCTGGATCTGAAACATTAATTTTTAAAAATTTTTTTTTTTTTTTGGCCATTTCCACCTTTAATGGATAGGACAGGAGAGAGAGAGGGAGAAGACATGACTCGAACCCTGGACCTTCTGCACTGAGGAATCTATATGTGCGCCTGCTCTATCAACTGAGCTAACCCAGCCACGATCTGAAACATTCTTTATCATTTATATATAGTACCTGACTGAGAATCAAGTTTCCTCTCAACCTTAACTTGTGACTTGAATAAAATAGCCTATTTTCTGTAAAATATCCTCATGCACTCACACACTATCAACACACATATGGCAGCCATGAAAGCAGCAATGGTTACTGAAGGCAAAACATTAGGTATGCCATAATAAATAACTGGTAAACGCGTCTTACCATTAGCTTTAGTGAAGTCACACTTGAGTTGTGAAGCTCTGGTCTCTCCCGGCGGCCCCTGCTGCCCCCCTACCCAGCGCCATCTGGCTCCATATAGAGGCTGAGGATTTTTTTTTAATTCTTTTATCAAGTTGGGGTTTCTTTTCTCCAACTCTCCCGGTGCAGCAGAGGAGGGTCTGATCACAGGAGTTTGCCCAGCAGCCCGGTGCTCTGCCTCCAGCTCGGCGGCTCCGGAAGCGGCGCTGACGGGCAGCCACGTCCTCCCGGTCCCGACTCCATCTGCACGGCAGCACTGATCAGAGAGATGGGCACACGATTCATCTGCCGCTGCGTCGTTGTAACCTAGCCCTACATCTGACAGCAGCGTGGGCGGTGGGGAAGATGATTGATCACGTTTAAAGGAGTAGAGGCAGGAGATGAAACTCTCGGTAGATTATCGGTTTATCTGATATGCCTTTATAGCCTATAGATGCTTATCATTTCTTTAGTAGTCTAGGCTGGACTGTGCACTTGCGCTCTGTGTGATTTTTGATTCGAGAATGCACAATAATTCAGTTATTTTTTCCTTAATTGCAAAGTTGTTAACGGAAGAAATGACGAAGACTAGGCTACATGTGAAGTAGTCCGTAACAACGATATGTTAGGAAAACCAAAGGAGTGACTAACCTGCGGTGTGTCTTCTCTCAGCTGAGTGGAGTCCAGATCTCTTCAGTCCTTATCCAGGTCAGTGGAGATAGTGGCTGCGCTCCATTCGCCTGTACCGATGTGCCGCATGTTACGTAGTTAAGCAAGGGCGGGGAGCCCCGGTTAACTAAAGTGCAGGCGGCACATGAGGCGGAGGAGGGCGTGACGTTTCAGCTGACAATCAAACAGCTGCAGGCTTTGGCAGCCATGGTAACAGGTCTTTTTGATGTGAGGTCATGTAAGAAGCCCAAATCAGGTAGAGGTAGATTCAGTGGTGAACTGTAGCAGTAGCTTCACAGCGCAAGTCTTAATGCTTAATTCAGATTTTTTTTTTGCTCAGATCCGATTTTTTGTTTGTCTGATCACATGACCTGTTAAAATGTGGTCTGTATCAGATTCCAGTGTGAACTGTTTACGGTTTCGAACTGACCCGCATGCGCAAAAGAACAATAATGACATCAGACGCAGCACGCTGTTGCACTAAAGTTAGGGAGGTTATGGAGGAAGTAAGCATTTTGGCTTTTATTTCAAAATGTTTGTGTAATGGCAGCCGTAATATAGGCCTATTAATAAGCAGGTGCTGAGGAGAGAAAGGGAAGAGAAAGAGAGCCAAATTGGCTATTTTGGCCGTTTGTGGGGTTATGGCTCCCTCCGTTGACTTGCTCCATCACTGTTCTCCATTTTGTAAGCCTAGTCAAGCTTTTAATGTTACTGTCTGTGTCTAGGTCTAACTCCCGTTGGCGCATAATTGTGACAAATGTCGATGTAGATTGACGTAAAAGTCACATCCACCTTGGTTGTTCACACTGCAGCCGCATTGAAAAAAATCAGACCTGGGTCTGATTCAGGACCACATATGGAAGTGGTCTCAATCTGATCTGTAGTGTTCACACTACTTCGGAAGAAGTCTGACCTGGTCACTTGACCCCAAAAAAAAATCTGATTTGGGCCACTTTTGCCTACAGTCTGAACATAGGATACTTAGTGGTTCTAAACCGTCTCTGGCTACTCAAACTATATATATATATATATATATATATATATATTTTTTATATATATTTATATATATATATATTTTTTATATATATATTTATATATATATATATTTTTATATATATATTTATATATATATATATATATATTTTTATATATATAAAAAAAATATTTTTACTTTATGCTGCTATTTGGAGAGGATGTCTCCAACAGAATTTTGTTGTACCGCATACATTGACAATAATGATCTATCTAATATATTTCAGTCCTGTGAGCTTTCTTTTCATAGGTCAGGTCCATCTATTGTAATGTTTTAATT